>NC_081767.1:10131894-10437608 GCF_963082965.1 Carassius carassius | reverse complement strand
CAGGCTTTTGTTCCAGAATTCTTTTGACAAGCTTGACAACAGGTAAAAATGTTATGGTAACAGTAATAGATAAATGTAATGTTTACAACATAAAAAGAAATTTTCTGAAAAAACATCACCTCTTTGGCTTAAAGAACTGTCATCAGTATGTAGACTTTTTGGGGACATCAGAGAAGCATCACTGTCCGATGAGGGTGATGATAGTGATAAGGTGTCTGTGCACGAGGACTGGATGGGAGAGTCTGAAAAGGGCAAAAAGATAATAATTTAAAAAAAAAAATATATATATATATATATATATATATTTCAGTCAATATTTCCACAGGTTTAAGTGAGGAGAGGATAAAAAAAGGCATGGTGAGACTGCTTCCAGGAAACTTTTTTCTTTGCCATCTATGAATTACGTGAATTTTGGTAGTTAATGTGGCCAGACTTTAAGCAGTTAAGGCCATGATACATTAATTACTTCTTTTTTGAGAAGTTCTCGGGTCAACAGTCTTACTGGATAATCCATTTTATCTCAAATTTAGTTTTCCACATCCTTATGTGAACACTGACAGATAAGAGATAAGGTTGGAAATATGCAAATTGGTCCTTTAACAGAGAAAGCAAATCGGACATTGGTGAGAAGCTACTGTTTTGGTTTTGTGATAGCAAATAAATTACAATGTTAACACATTGTTTTTTTTTACCCTGCAATGTACACTGTAATTGTACAACCATTTACCAGAAATTTAAAAAAACATTAACAATGGTCCACAGGATGTCTGCTTTTTCCTCCAAGATGTCGCTGAAGACCTCTTTATCAACCTCTGTTCCACTGTCATCCAGCACATACATGTTTGTCTCAGGGGGTATGCTGAACTCCTCTTTAGCTTTGAATACAGAAAAAACATAAGTTGTTGTGTTAGGGTTAGAAAGTGGGAGAACAATAATGTTTTTAGCACTATTTCTATCTTAATGGGCAAAGCAACGGTAGACTAGCATGGTGCTAAGAATAAAATTTCATATAAACGTACATCTAAACCAGTGGTTGTGTAAAACTTTCATATTGTCCTTTATTTTGATGGATATGGTCGTAAAAATTGCACCTTAATCTATTACTCTATTTTAATTTTCATATTTTAATTATAAGACATTTAATAGCTTTCGTTTTAATTCACATTTTCATTTTTAATCATTCATGAACTTACAGGATATAGGAGCATATAGGCTAGATTATGCATTTTTTAATAAATGAATCAAAAATTTAAATTAAATGTATGCATTTAGCAGACGCTTTTATCCAAAGCGACTTACAGTGCATGCAGGCTATCAATTTTTACCTATCATGAGTTCCCGGGGAACCGAACGCCCAACCTTGCGCTTGCTTGCTAACACAGTGCTCTACCACTTGAGCTATAGGAACACTATGTGATATGAAGAGTCACTTTTCATAGTCAGAGTTTGTACAGATTTTGAAGAGTTTAATTTAAGCACGTTTCAAGCATTTTTAAGGTCCCTAAATCAATTTTTCAAGCAGCAACAAAATTAAAGAATATAAATAGTATAAACAGCACCCCTTTAGAAAACTACAAGCTCTTCAAATATAAAGAGAATGAAGAGAAGAATGCCATTAACACTAACTTACCCTCCCTGAGAAATGCTGGATATGATGCTCCATTGAGTTTGGTGTATTTCTTCTTTCCTTGGTACTGCACTTTGAAAAGCATTGCTGTAGTTTTCCTCACATATTACTAAAACATAAAAATACAATTGGTTTATTGAACACGCACAATACCAAATGTAGTGCAAATAAAGTCAGACTCAATCATTTCAGACGGGAATCTGTAATGTTAGCTTTCAAGGCTATTTAGTCAATTTAGCCTGCACAAGACGCGAGATTGGGAGCGGCAGCTAACGTTAACAAATGATTGCTGCATTTACATTTTGAAATTTCATTTAATGGTCAATGATCAACGTTAACATTACCACTAAAAACTGTTTTACCAGATTTAACATTTACAATTACTTTAGCTACCACTGGTATAGTAAGTTAGCTAGTTAAACTAAATTACAAAACGTCAAACCTCTTCTACTTCTACATAAGCGTTTTTAGTGTTATAGTTATGAGAATTAAATCAAACAGGAATATTTGACATGATTCACTTGGTGAATTCTTACCTACGGTCCCGCAGAATCAATATGTCGACGACTTCGGATGTCTGTTGGAAACTGGTGTCCACGAAGCTGCTTCATGATTCAACCAATGACAACGCATAGTCAATCTGATGACATATCGAAACCTAAACTCACGTGCGGATGGGACAGCAACAGATTGACTCTCAAAGAGTTCATCATCCCACTATTTACACTACAACAGCTCCACATCAACACTGAACCAATACACTAACACTTGAGAGAGTTTCTGGTGAAACTTGACAAGTGTACTTTAAGCCCAGTTTACTCCAAAGTGTACAAATTATACTCTGGTCAAAACTGATCAAAACTCTGGGATTTTAACACTCTGACATATATATATATATATATATATATATATATATATATATATATATATAAATAAAATTAAGCTGTCATATATGTATATTCATTATGTCAAGAAGTAATTAAATAATGTGGTATAAGTTTAATTGTTACATTTTTTTACATAAAATACAACATTTTTAATACATCTTGCCATACCAAAAGTGGACGTTACTGTAGAATGAGCCTAAGACGTTTGCAAAAAAATAAACATTCCCTAACGTCTGGATCCTTGGGCATCATATTCAAACGTTGTTTTTTCCACAGCCAGGAATGACACATCTGCGTGGCATCGCAGTTTTATTGTAAACAGCTACTTCTTCAGACCCACTCGCTGCACGTCGACTTAAAACCTGTGGGCATGACAGCGATGTGATGATGCAAAATTATGCGCAGTGGTCTTGTGCTAGAGGCGGTCATATGCAAACGACTGGTGCTAGGTGACATTACCCTGCCCTATAGGATCGACAATGAGTCGTGTTTAGAGCTTGATTCAATAAATGTTTTGTTTATAATAGGGAGGACGTCTTAAAGGGTTAGTTCACCCAAAAATCTAAATGATGTCATTAATAACTCACCCTCATGTCGTTCCAAACCCGTGAGACCTCCGTTCATCTTTGGAACACAGTTTAAGATACTTTAGATTTAGTCCGAGAGCTCTTAGTTCCTCCATTGAAACTGTGTGTATGGTATACTGTCCATTTCCAGAAAGGTAAGAAAAACATCATCAAAGTAGTCCATGTGACATCAGAGGGTCAGTTAGAATTTTTTGAAGCATCAAAAATACATTTTGGTCCAAAAATAGCAAAAACTACGACTTTATTCAGCATTGTCTTTTCTTCCAGGTCTGTTGTGAGCGCGTTCACTGCAGTGTATGACACGTTATGAATCATTCGATGTAACCGAATCTTCTTGAACCAGTTCACCAAATCGAACTGAATCGTTTGAAATGGTTCACGTCTCCAATACGCATTAATCCACAAATGACTTAAGCTGTTTTTTAATGTGGCTGACACTCCCTCTGAGTTAAAACAAACCAATATTCCGGAGTAATTCATTTACTCAAACAGTTCACTGACTGAACTCCTGTGAAGAGAGAACTGAAGATGAACACCGAGACGAGCCAGATAACAAACAAAAGATTGACTCGGTCACGAGTCAAGAACCAGTTGCATCGGTTTTCGGATCACCAGTAGTTCTTTCGGACAGTTCAATTCAATAAACCAGTTGAAGAAAACAGTTTACCGGTTCTTTTGTGCTCGAATTATGTTATGTTATGTTAATTACGCGCCTGTCGCTGAGACCGCACTAAAGAGAACACGCTCAGGAGAGTTCTAACAGTTCAGACATTGTGTGAATCAGAATTAAAAAAACTATTTTTATTATTATGTGTTCCAAATTCATGATGGGTTTAATGCATAAGACCAGAGTCAGTGTAAATACATAAAACCTTGCTTTATTGTGGAATAATGCTCAAACAGGCATATTATTATAGTGATCCAGCAGTGGAGCACTACAGTGGGACTAAGGTTTCAACAAGGATTAGAATCAGGAACAGTGTGTTATGGTGGTAAATTGACATGTGCGAGTGCTGTGAGTATATGCCTGTGTAATGAAAAGCAGTAAATAAAATTAAATGTATCCATCATATAATGGAACTTCATGTAAATGCTTCATTAGCCTGCAGTCCTTCAGTTACTGCATCAAGGACAGCTTTCCTCCACAGCCTCTTTCTTTCAGTCACCATCTCTACAGGCAAACAACTTGCAAATTTGTTGGTGTTTTTGGTGAAAGTGTAAACTAGTCTTAACCTTATCAAAACTGTTATACCATTATAATATATACTATGGCTCCAAGCATGCACAGACATTGTGAAATAACTTAAAAAAGTGTTTCTGCACACATACACTTATGAAGAACGAACAGTTCTGAACACTGCTGTTTCGTTCTTTCATCATCCACACACTGCTGGATTTCTCCAGCACTGTAATTTTGTTTGTAGTGGGAGGAAATCTTTCTCCTTGTTTCTCTCTCCTCTTTTCTCTCTTCAGTGGACAAAGAAAACTAAGCTTCCCATGAACCCCCTATATGATAATAAAAGGCCAAAGGTGCCCATTCCTATTATGCAGTGTCTTTTGGACTTGGTAACTATATGCTTTTGCTGTAATTAAGAAAGCATTTCTATTTACCATATTTTTAGAAATATGTTCTTGTTCATGGTCAGACACCTAATCTTTATGAATCATGGCTTAATTATTCACACAATGGCAATACCTTTGACAGGAATCCTTAAATAACAGAAAACAGTTAAAATTTAAATAACTCATTTTGCTAACGTTTTTTTATTATTATTATTATTATTATTATGACATCAAATATACCCTCTGCACTTTGGTAAATATGGACATCCACAGAGACACACATTTCAAGGTATGTCCCCAAATGATATGAATAATTTATTTGACAGAGCAGGGGCATGGCCTCAAAATTCAAGGTGAACACTTTAATTTAAATTTAAAGACACAACAAAGCTAGCAAGGGTAATTCATACTTGATTTCATAATAATATAATATCTATAAAAGTGAAGATAGAACACAGCGATTGTTCAATCAGTAAAAAAGGGGTGAAAATGTTTGTGTGTGTGGACATGTTTTTGTGACATATCAGGACACAACTTTGTATAATGACATGGGTATGACACAGGTATTACAAGGAGAGGGTATTATGAGGACATAACCCATGTCCCCATTTTTCAAAACGCTTCTAAACCATACAGAATGAGTTATTTTGAGAAAGTAAAAATGCACAAAGTTCCCTGTGAGGGTTAGGGTAAGGTGTAGGGTTGGTGTAGGGCAATAGAATATACAGTTTGTACAGTATAAAAACCATTACGCCTATGGGATGTCCCCACTTTTCACAAAAACAAATGTCTGTGTGTGTGCGTGTGTGTGCATGCGTTTGTGTATATCAAAGATTAAAATTGGAGAACAACCTACAATTTACAAAATTTCAAGGTCACTGCTTTTTTTTTTTTTACATATTTCATAAAGTAATTGTATTCTGAAACAGTATAAGAAAACTTAAATGAGATATTTGAAAAAAAAGTGCTCTGATCAAAATTAGAGAACACTTACAGATACCTCCTAATTTCCTTAATTATTTGACAAACCCTATTTTCCCCAAAAAGGCTTGTCATCCATGTCAGACAAATGCACGAGAGGACAGGATAATACAGAGACTCTCAATGGGGAATCGGATCAACACTGTAGCTGAAATTGCTTGACAGTTTATTGTTGAACAAGGTATGTACCTGTCTCCGCACATTTAAGAGAAGTCGGATGGAAAACACATTCTGCAGTGACCAGGCCTCTCATCATCAGACATTATCAAAAGGCTAGGCTCAACTTTGCTGAGAAGCATGTTGTGTGGAGAAAGCAGTGTTGGGGAGTAACTAGTTACATGTAACGGCGTTACGTAATTTAAAAACAAAATTATTGTAACTGTAATTAGTTACAGTTACTAAGAAAAAATGAGTCATTAAATTACAGTTACTTATGAAATTTTTTACGATTACAAAGGGGATTACATTTGAATATTTACACACATCCACATACAGATTTAACTGATTTCTTTCCCAAATTGCACTGTCTAATCTGAGACATACCGCCCTAATAATTTCCGGGATGCGGAAATTCAGTCTGGTTCGTAGAATCCAGTCATAAAAACAAAATGCCTAACGCGGACGGAATATGCCACATTTTGGATGACTAAATCAAAAGTAGGTCAGTACACTTGAATAAGAACATGACATGGACTAGTGTCTGTGAATATTAAGCCCCAAAAATGCAATATATGACTTGCACATTCTGCATGTCTGTGGAAATCAGGCTTGACACCGGGAGAACCGGGACAATTCCCGGTGTCCTCGCAGCTGATTTTGCCCCACTATTTAATATCATTATTATATAATTGCCTGCCGAATGTACTAAAGCGATCATTTGCGAATCTGCCATTTGATAATTAAATCTCTAATAAATCATGAAGTGTTAGTCATGACTCGCGCGCTCTCCGCGCCTCCGCCAAATGGTTTGGATCAGACTCAGAGTAATTGTTACCGGTCTCAACAAAGAAGGATGAGATATGGTAACTGTATAAAATGATGAGAAAACACACATTAGTGTCTGCAGCGTTCTGGCGCTTTCTTTTAATGACTTTTTTAGGTAACAGGTAAGTATAACTCATTCATAACAGGTCATGCATACATAATTCAACTCACAGCATTTAAATGTATGTCCATTAAGCCCGCTAGTGTAATACATTTGACCATTTCTCTTCTATATTACACTTTTGAGCAACTTTAATAAACATCTGGATACAACTTTACATGTGTCTTGTCTTGTAACATCACACCGTTTTCCCTCAACACTTTAACGTTTCACTTTATCCATTTTATATATATATTAAAGTTCTAAACAAAGAGAAATCAGAATACTTTCTATGAAACCGACAGAATAACTCCGATGGAATAACCAATCCATAATGATTAACAGTCTCCACTAATGTAGATATGTTTTTAAACACTTACTAGTGTATATTTTTAGAGAAAAACATCATTTTGAATTTCACTTTTGCACATAACAAAATGGTGTGAGTAAACACAATACAACCCATTATACAGCTCAACCTGGAAAATCTATCAAGATTACACCTGAAATATAGTTGTTGTATAATTGTTTCAGACCTCTTACTTACACATACCATCATCTATGAGCTTCGTGAATTTAGACTGTTTACTCAGCTGGAGATTGCATCGATGGAATTACAAATAAAATAATCATTTGAACACTCACAATCAGTTAAACTGAACAAACAGAGTCTTAAAGCATTTATGAATGTCTCAATGATCACTGATGATCGATATTGATCCATACAAAACATTTTACATACCTGTATAAAATTATGAGAAAACACACATTAGTGTCTGCAGCGTTCTGGCGCTTTCTTTTAATGACTTTGCCCTTTGACCCTAACGTCATTCCTCATCACTCTAGTGCAGTGGTCTCCAACGTGGTGCCCGCGGGCACCTGGTAGCCCGCGTGGAGTCTCTGAGTCGCCCGCCGAGCACGTTCTATAAATAGCCTGAATTGTAATCTTTCATTTTTTTTTATGATAATGGCATAAAATGAGAAAATAACTATTGGTGACATTTCATATACCATTAAAACATAATAAAATAATTCAATAATTAAAAAAAAAAATAGAATCTGCACGTCTCTCTGTCTCTCTCTTTCTGCGTCTCGTGCGCGCACCTCTCTCTCTCTCGCTCTTCGTCTCGCGTGCGCGCACCTCTCTGTCTCTCTCGCTCTGCGTCTCGTGCGCGCACCTCTCTTGTTCTCTCTGCGTATCGCGCGGCAGAGGAGCAGCGTTTTAATTTAGTTAAAAACAGATATTATGTTGCTTTTCTAATTTTACATGCAAGTATGTAAAGTATATCATTCAGTCACTATTTCATATTTATGCCGTTGTTCTTTCTCCCTTTCCCCCGTGATTTTGTCTATATCGCGAATATAAGACGACCCCCCATTAGTAATATTAATATAGTTAAATATGACTATTGAATATATAATTACCGTAGTTTTTTGTCCTAAAAATAGGCTTTTTTTTGTTATACAACAACAAACTGTAATATTATATTACAGTTTGTTGTTGTATTTTTCAAAACTTGAAACTTTGTGTGTGTGTGTGTGTGTGTGTGTGTGCGCGCGTGTGTGTGTGCCTATATCAAACAAGTAGCCCTCAAGACTATTTTATCCCTTCAGGGAGCCCTCACTCACAAAAAGGTTGGAGACCCCTGCTCTAGTGCAATGCGCCACCTACAGGCCTCAATCAGAATACACTTAATTCTATGCAACCTTAGAATAACTTTTTAGACTCTTTTAAATACTTGAACTGAAGAAAGAGAGAAAAAATTATAATTTTGGGTTACCTATTATTACTCAGTACTTTTATCTTTCACTGTAATATTTTCAGTCCGTCACACTCTCCCCTATTTTTTTATATGACTCCTGACATCAAAATTAGGTCAGTCTATTTCCTCTCAGTCATTCATCTAACAAGTCCAGATAGGTATTGGTTGCCACCAAGGAACTGCATTAAATACCTGGTAAGTCATTGGACTTGTCATTGGAATCATGTAAGGCTGTACTGCATTTAAATGAGTTTGTCTGTAAGTCGGTTGACCTAATATGTCATAAGTCAGTATTCCTTTTGGCTTTGCTTGTCTGTTTGATCTTCGTAAAGTCTCTTGGTCCCCTTCATCAGCACTCTCCCATTGTTCATTTTGCCTTACAGGTAATTCTCGACTTGACGGCGGCAGCTCTTCTGGGCCATACCCAACCATATCCTCTTCTTCCATACCCAACCATATCCTCTCTAGAACCTGCTCCTCGCCTTCTGCTTGATCATCCTGTCTGGTCACTGGTTCTGACAATGGTGTTGCCGAAGGGTAAAACTCTCTCGCAATTGGTCTTAACTGAGATCTCTTTTCAGTCTGGGACCTCTGTAGTAGTTCAACGTGGTCATGATTTCCTGTAGTCACTGGCAAGTTAGGATAGTACCATTGTTCGTCCTCCGAGCCTTCCTCTTCCTGATCCACACTCGACTCTGTGACTTCCCTCTTATTCAGTGGTCTCTTCTTTACAGGTACTTTTAGAGTGTGATCTTCAACAGGTAAATCATTCACTGGTAGTAAAACGTTTCTGTGTAATACTCGAATGGTCTTTTTACCAGTTTCAGGTTGGATCTTGTACACAGGCCCCTCTTTGATCCTCTCCACTACTTTGTGCACTTCCTCCTCCCAGTAGGGACGAAGCTTGCCTGACCCTCCTCTCTCAGAAAGGTTCCTTACTAAAACCCGATCACCTGGCTACAGAGGTACTCCTTTCACTTTCCTGTCATAGTACTTCTTTCCTTTCGCCGATGACTTTTGGCTATTTTCGGATGCAGTCTTGTAAGCTTCTTGCATTCTGGATGCCCACTTCTCAGCAAACGTCAGGTGGCTTGGGGTCTCTTTTTCCGGTTTTAGGTTAAACATCAGGTCAATTGGCAACCTGGGGGACCTCCCATACAGTAAAAAGAACGGTGAGTATCCAGTGGCTTCGTGTCTGGTACAATTATACACATGAACCAGATGTGGAAGGTGTTCTTTCCAATCAGCCTTTTTCTCTTCCTCCAGAGTGCGAAGCATTTGCAACAAGGTACGGTTTAGCCTTTCAACTGGGTTACCCTGTGGGTGGTAAGGGGTAGTCCTTGAATGAGAAATCCATGCCAGTTGTTGCAGTGTCTGGAACAAATTATTCTCGAACTCCCGTCCTTGATCATGGTGGAGTCTCTCTGGATATCCGAAGCGTGGTATGAAATCCTGAAAGATCTTCTCTGCTGCCGTTTTCCCAGATTTATTCTTTGTTGGATATGCCTGTGCAAAGCGCGTGAAATGATCCACCAGGACGAGTATGTATTCGTGCCCTCCTCGGCTTGGCTCCAAGTGCAGATAATCAATGGAGACCAATTCGAAGGGTGAACTGGTGGTAATCGAACCCATGGGCGCTCTCTCAGGAACATTTGGATGGTTCCGTTTGATACAGTTGCACTTTGATCACATTATCATGAATTTCCTTCTGCATGAAAGGCCAGTAATATCTATCCCGTGCTAAATGGGTTACCTTGTCAGCACCAATGTGACCCATGTTGTCGTGGAGGTTCTTCAAGACCAATGGCTGCAGTTTTTCAGGTAGGACTAGCTGTTTCCGATTACCAGAGTGTCGGTATAGAATTCCTTCCTCCACTACTAGCTTGTTCCACTCCTGAACCAAACGTCTGGTTCCTTTGGTCATGACATTTTTCTCTTTGCTATTTGGGATCCAGCTGCTTTCCTTAAGCTTGATCACTTCCTTAATACTTATGTCATCCTGTTGTGAAGCTCTGATATCCTCCTTGGCTATTGGGGATACCATCTGCCCTTTCAACATTTCCTCTTCCCCATCACTTGCTGAGTAAAGAGTCAGTGAAGCCACCCACGGTACCTCCTCTTCAATGACAGCTTTGCTCCCTTGCCACAGGGCTGACACAACCTGCGATGGCACAGTCTCCGTGTAATCACGTAGGTGGTCTGTGATGTCTACTGGATATCGCGAAAGTGTATCTGCGTCTGCATTCTGTTTACCTGGTCTGTACTTTATATCGAAATGGAAATCGGACAATTCACCGACCCAGCGATGACCCACAGCATTTAATCTGGCGGTACTCAAGACATAAATCAAGGGATTATTGTCCGTGTACACTGTAAACGTTGGGGCATAGTACAAATAATCCCTGAATTTGTCACAGATTGCCCACTTTAGAGCTAAAAATTCAAGTTTACCTGAATGTAAATGGTAACTGCGCTCTGCTGGAGTCAATGTTCTTGAGCCAAATCCGATAACACGAAGTTTACCTGCTTGTCGCTGGTAAAGTACAGCACCTAAGCCCTCATTTGATGCATCGGTGTGCAACACGAAAGGCAAGTCAAAATCAGGGTATGCCAGAATTGGTGGATTGGTAAGCATCTCAATGAATTTTGACACAATGGCCCGATGTTCAGATGTCCACTGAATAGGGGTTCTCGATGGCATTTGTGCTTTGGTCTCATTCCTCACCTTCTGCTTACTTTGGCTGGTCTTTGCTACTTTCACAACCGACTTTTCCTTGGGGTTCTGCAGGAGCTCATACAGCGGCTTCGCTACTCTTGAGAAATCCTGGATGAAGGATCTGTAGTAACTTAGAAACCCTAATAAAGTTCTAACTTCCCCCACTGTTTTTGGTTCTTTCTTTTTCAATTGCAATACAGCCTCAAGATCCTTCAGGTCAATCTCAATGCCTTCTCCTGACACCATCCGACCAAGGTATCTGACCTGCGTCTTGAAAAGTTCACATTTCTTTGGTCGGAGTTTGATACCATACTCACGCATTCGGCAAAGCACTTGCCTCAGGTCTTCGACATGCTCGTGAAAGGTTTTTGAATAGCAAAGCACATCATCCAGGTAAGGAGAACAGCATTTGTCTCTTATGCCCTCTAGAACACTCTCCATACACCTCTGGAAGGCTGCTGGAGCATTAGTTAATCCAAAAGGGATCCGCTTCCACTCATAGAGCCCCCAGGGGGTGCTTAATGCCGTCATCTGCCTTGACTCCTCATCCACAAATCCCTGATGATATGCACTACCCTGGTCAAGAATGGAGAACCATGTGAATCCTCCTAGACTGTCCAGCAAATCTTGTATCCTCGGTAGTGGGTGTCTATCTGGAATCGTCTTCCGGTTCAACTCTCGAAAGTCAACACATAGCCGTAAGCTACTGTCCTTCTTCCAGACACAGACTACTGGTGAGGAGTACGCCGAGGAAGATTTCTTAATCCAGCCACGGTCGAGGAGGTTTTGTACATACTCTTTAACTTCCTTGTATAAGGGTTTTGGAATGGAATTGTAGCATTTCTGAACTGGAGTGTCATCTTTTAAATTAATCCTCAACTTCAGATTTGGGATGCATCCTATATCTCCATCATCATGAGCAAAGACATCAGATTCGTCGTAAAGCATTCGTCTAACTATCTCCTGCTCTGGTTTTGAAAGGTGTTCCAAATCGACAGGTGGGTGCCACTTAATTGTTTTGTTGATGGGTAACTGACTTCCCTTATCCACCTGGGTCAACTGATTTACATGAACCTCCCTTCCCTCCTTGTTGTTTTCTTTTCTAGCACCACCACTTGGAATGAGAGGTAGGACTTCAGATACCGGAGTGATAGTACCCAACACTGTCCTTGCAGGGAGGTAAATGTCATGTTGAGTGGAATTCAGGACAGGTATCTTCACTATTTTAGACACACCATTTGGCACATCAACCACAGTCGGAAATAGTTCAAGGCCATCTTGGACTGGCCATTCTGGGAGTGGTTCGAATGGCATGACTCCCCCTTCAGGCCCACCTCTAATTCTGCATTTGACTTCGCAGAGTTCGCCTCTTTTAACCGTGAGTCCTTTCTTCCCTACTTTTACCACACAACTGTCCCACATTTCCTCTGAATCTGCTAATTGCACGACATCATTGACAATATTGTTAGCTATGCCCTGTCTTACATTCATAGCTTTACTCAGCAGAATGGTTAGATTTTCAATGCTATTTGGCTGGTCACTGTTCCTCTGATCAATTCTTCAATGACATTAAAACCCAGAAGTGGATTGTCATTACAGCAGTCGCTTACTAGCATTGGTACCTGAATAGAAAAGGTTCCAGATCCATTACTTTTGAGTTCAAAGAGTACTTCAATCCATCCAACAAATGGAATCACACAGCCATTGGCAGCAGTAATTAGGAGCTGATGGTCGGAAAGTAAGTCTTCTATAGACTTGATAGGCACATTTGGAAGGAACTTTTCTACCCACGTCTTTCCTACCATGCTTACTTTAGCCCCTGTGTCCAACAGCATTTCAGTAAGAACCCCATTTAACCAACATGACAGCATACATTTTCTGCCAATCAGTTGTGCTGCTTGTTTTTTTTGGTGACTGACAATTTTTCCAACTTATATTTTCAGAATGGTGTGTGGGCACATAATTTACCTTTACACGGGACGGACAGCTTGATGTGGTCACTGGTTGTCCCGTACCAGTAACCGCCTCCCGTTTCCCACCTTCGTTCCCTTCATTAGGCAACCAACCACTCTGTGTCCTGCCTGGCCGCAGCGGAAGCAATGGCAGCAGTCCTGATTTCCTCGCTGGATGCAGTCGTCACATCTACGCTTGCTTTCAGGTTTGTCTGAAACTTTAACATTCATTAATGGTGCGGCAGTTTGGCTTTCAATTGTAGCAGAGGGTCTCATCATCCTTTCAAGGTTTTCAGTGAGAGCAGCAACCTGAGCTGTCAGTTCCATTAAGGCAGTGCGATTTGCTCGAGCTTCTCCTTCCATTCTCTTTTGCAATGTGTCATAGCTTTTCTCACTATCCTCTTGGGACTGGGCGGAACTAACAGTCAGAAGTTTGTGTTTATATACAGTGCTAAGACGCTTCTGTCTCTCCGCTTCCTCATAAGCTGATTTAATAACCTGCTCTAAGAGGAAGTCATCAGTCACTGTCAAGTCAGAGATGTGAGGCTTAATGTCCGATCTGATATTACCATTTTTCTCATTTAGCCCCTGATACAGTGTATGAAGGAACACTCCCTGCACCAGTCGTTTGTCATAGTTAAACTCTGATCCATGTTGTGATGCAGAGATAATTTTTTGTTTCAACCCCATTAGGCTATAGACAAACTGCTGTGGAGTTTCTTTATCATGCTGCTTAGCATTGCTAAGCTCCTGAAACAATTCAGTGCTACTTCGTTCTCTCATATGCGACTTTAAGAACCGTTTCAGTTCTGCAACAGTGAGATCATCTTTGTTGGTCAACATATCTTTAAAGTTACCTGGTTTGATCATTCTTAACACTGTGCGTATGATTTCAGATTCAGAGAATTTTTCTTTCAAACCCTCATCAATCTGTTTGCATACACTGTTGTAACTCATATCTGAACTAGCATCTGAAATTACACCACCATGCATTTTGAAATCTCTGCGGGGCAACAAAGCAGTAACATCAGTCAATCTAACCAGCCCAGATACCTGTTCTGCCATCGATGACCCACCACTAACATCTTTACCATTGTTTGCAGTGTCCATGTCTGATTCACTCCCCTTGCTGGATTTTAGTTCATCAATCTTGTCTTTGATCATCAGCAAACAAGACATACATTCATCTTCAAGCGTTCTAAGCTGATCGCTTTTCATGTAGTCCACGACGAATTCAAAAAGTTCAGGTTCATTGGTACCCGTCACTTTAGGAACCTCCAAGCCTCTTTCATCTTCCAGTGACGAAACAAGACTATACAGCTGTTCTTCACTCAGCAGATGAAGCTGTTTTTGGATATCCCATAGCAACGCACGAAGAGGAGCTGAAGACGCCATCTTGACTGGTACCCAGAAGATTTGTACTCACAAGGTGAAAAAACTCACAGCATTCCTTGTAGCTCAATCCAGAGGGTCACACTGGTCTCCCACGTCATCAGTCTCGAAGCTGATACCAAGATCCTAATGGTTGGACGAGCCCCCAAAATGTTACCGGTTTCAACAAAGAAGGATGAGATATGGTAACTGTATAAAATGATGAGAAAACACACATTAGTGTCTGCAGCGTTCTGGCGCTTTCTTTTAATGACTTTTTTAGGTAACAGGTAAGTATAACTCATTCATAACAGGTCATGCATACATAATTCAACTCACAGCATTTAAATGTATGTCCATTAAGTCCGCTAGTGTAATACATTTGACCATTTCTCTTCTATATTACACTTTTGAGCAACTTTAATAAACATCTGGATACAACTTTACATGTGTCTTGTCTTGTAACATCACACCGTTTTCCCTCAACACTTTAACGTTTCACTTTATCCATTTTATATATATATTAAAGTTCTAAACAAAGAGAAATCAGAATACTTTCTATGAAACCGACAGAATAACTCCGATGGAATAACCAATCCATAATGATTAACAGTCTCAACTAATGTAGATGTGTTTTTAAACACTTACTAGTGTATATTTTTAGAGAAAAACATCGTTTTGAATTTTTCTTTTGCACATAACAAAATGGTGTGAGTAAACACAATACAACCCATTATAAAGCTCAACCTGAAAAATCTATCAAGATTACACCTGAAATATAGTTGTTGTATAATTGTTTCAGACCTCTTACTTACACATACCATCATCTATGAGCTTCGTGAATTTAGACTGTTTACTCAGCTGGAGATTGCATCGACGGAATTACAAATAAAATAATCATTTGAACACTCACAATCAGTTAAACTGAACAAACAGAGTCTTAAAGCATTTATGAATGTCTCAATGATCACTAATGATCGATATTGATCCATACAAAACATTTTACATACCTGTATAAAATGATGAGAAAACACACATTAGTGTCTGCAGCGTTCTGGCACTTTCTTTTAATGACTTTGCCCTTTGACCCTAACGTCATTCGCACGTCCTGATTTTGCTGAGTTAGATGTGTTCCTAGGTCAACATATTTTGTTGACCCTGGAACAACATTTTACTCCAAAAATTTATTCTTGACCATTTCCCTACACCTAAACCTAACCCTAGCCATGAGTAATCCCTAAAATCAGAGGAAATGATAGATGAATGACACTGATGTACAAGCGCCAAACAGTGATTTTAAGCATAAACTTCACAAAATCTATAAACTGGTTCTTCAAATCTGATTGGTTAATCACAATGTTGCTCCAGGAACAACAAAGATGTTGTCCCAGGAACATGTCTCACTTGGTAAAATCAGGTTCTGCAACGTCATTCCTCATCACTCTAGTGCAATGCGCCACCTACAGGCCTCAATCAGAATACACTTAATTCTATGCAACCTTAGAATAACTTTTTAGACTCTTTTAAATACTTGAACTGAAGAAAGAGAGAAAAAAATAATAATTTTGGGTTACCTATTATTACTCAGTACTTTTATCTTTCACTGTAATATTTTCAGTCCGTCACATAATCAATGCGAGAGAGAGAGAGAGAGAATAGAGTGGACTGCTGGAACAGAGAAGCAGAACTCCTGTTCAGGGTTTCAGGTCAGTTTCATCTGTAAAGATGCCTTTTTGTCTTTGTTTTTCTATTTATTTAATCAAGCAGCAGCACGTTGCTCATCAGTCATGACTCAAAATACTATATAAAGGACATCATTATTATCTGTTGTAATGTTACAGTAGTAACAGTAGGGAAGTCATGGCCTAATGGTTAGAGAGTCGGACTCCCAATCGAAAGGTTGTGAGTTCGAGTCCCGGGCCGGCAGGAATTGTGGGTGGGGGGAGTGCATGTACAGTTCTCTCTCCACCTTCAATACCACGACTTAGGTGCCCTTGAGCAAGGCATCGAACCCCCAACTGCTCCCCGGACGCAGCAGCATAAATGGCTGCCCACTGCTCTGGGTGTGTGCTCACAGTGTTTGTGTGTGTTCACTGCTCTGTGTGTGTGCATTTCGGATGGGTTAAATGCAGAGCACAAATTCTGAGTATGGGTCCCCATACTTGGCTGAATGTCACTTCACTTTTTTTTAATTTAGCTGAAAAAAATTCCGATTTTTTTTATAGGTTTAGGGGGAGCTACGACAGACAACAACACAACCCTTACGAAAATTAACATTTTAATATTTAACTATAAATCCAGAGAAAATGGTTACTATTGTTTAACTGTGATAACCAAAAATGTAAAATTATTTTACAAATGTATTTATTTAAAAATAAATACAAATCCATTTGCAAAAAAAAAACAAAAAACAAGGTTATTTTACTTTTATATAGGCTAATAAAAGCATGGTAATTTTTTGTAAGGGAAAAACATGACTCGTGTACAATATTAGGATTTTTCTATAAAGATATTGTAGTATTGTAGAGTATTGTAAAGTATAGTTTTGTTCAATCTTGAATATTAAAGTCATGAGAGAGATGGATAACAGGGCAAAATAAAGAGACTGAAGAGAAAAATGAAAGTGAAGGTGCAGTTCAGGAGATAACTTTTAATTATTTTGCATGTCCCCAAATTAAAGATTTAAACCTTTTTTATGTCAGGTCCATACAAAAAATAGTTTTGTCCATGAATTTGTTTGTATGAGTTTGAATTTTCCAGTCTGAATTTTTTTCCCAGTCCGCCCCTCCTGTAAATTAATGGCAAAGACATGGTTTCATTTACTACACATAGGCCTACTGAAGCTCGCAGTGTTTTCAACCTCTGCTGCCTCAATATAGGAGTACACGAGCACATAAACACAATTTCTAGAACTGCTCTGTGTCACTTCATGTGCATTTTACTTATTTTGAGAGAACTATCATCATATACAGAGACAGCAGTTTCAAAAAAACGCCAATGTTTCAGAAGTTTATTACACAGAAAATGTCACATGCTTATTAGATAACTGTATTTAAGTTGATGTATATGCTTTTATTTATTATTCCTTAATTTTCACAAATTTAGAAAAGTAATCAAAAAGTACTCAAAAGTAATTAGTTACATTACTTCAATAAAGTAATTGAAAAAGTTACACTACTATTACATTTTAAACAGGGTAACTTGTAATCTGTAACCTATTACATTTCCAAAGTAACCTTCCCAACACTGGGAGAAAGAAGAACTGATCCAACAACACAGTCTCACTCCCTACTCGTCAAATGTCTGTCGCATGGTCAAGGGATCTGGCGTCACTTTTTTGATGCACTGGGTATACCTTTGGCGTTATTTTTCAACATGCACGTTAGTCCGATAGACTTCTATAGAACTCAGCAGCGTTTAAATTTGTAGTCTTGGGTCAGCACACCGCAACGAGACTAAATAAATAAAAATAAAAAAGAATAAGCTACAAAAAATTATATATGACAGAGATCGTTTTTATCTGGCCCTCCAACTTGTTTTTGAGGTTTAAAAAACCTCGCAATCTGATATCAAAGTGTTCTCTGTGCAAAGGCTTAGCGCGTTCATCAGTGGTGACTTTAACAACTCTCAACTGCAGGTAAAACAGCATTCAGCGGTGAGTTTAACAACACTCAACTCCAGGTAAAATAGCATTCAGCGGTGAGTTTGACCAAAGCAACGCTCAACTGCAGGGAAAACAGCATTAAAAGGTGAGTTTAACAACACTCAACTCCAGGTAAAGCAGCATTCAGCGGTGAGTTTGACCAAAGCAACGCTCAACTGCAGGGAAAACGGCATTAAAAGGTGAGTTTAACAACGCTCCAAGGCACATGCAAGTAAGCACTTTAACTGTTTTCTTACAACCCATTCTCGCTTATCGCTTATTCATAGTTTTTCACTATGAAATCACGTTCAAGAAGTCTCATTCAGCACATATATATCGCGATATATATTCAATATATTCATTTCAGGTTTAAAGATGTAAATTTGTAGTAAAATCATGGTAACCACGACACGTACAATAGTAACAAATTAAATTTGAAGTTAAAACCCAGGAACGGGACATTTACCATGTTTTTACCACAGTAACTGTAGTTTTACTATGCTATATTAATAATCAATACAACAATACAATAATCATCAAACTAACTATGGTTGTACAACTGTAATGGTCGTTTTTTATGTGCTTTTATGTGACAGATATCACACATTTACTGTACCATGCTTTTGATACCTTTTTATGTAAATCCAAAAAAAGTAAATAAATAAAAGGACACATTTTTCCCCTCTTGCAGTTCATTCATATCAGTTTATATTTTAAATATTTTGCTCACAAAACATTATTAAAATTCTGTTTATAATTCAATTTTATTCTACCCCCCCCCCCCCCCCTTCTTCTTCTTCTTCTTCTTATTATTTTATTTTTTTTAGCTGAAAAGATGTAAAGGAAGCAGTCAGCCCTGTGGTGTTTCTGGAGAGGTATTCCTTCAGAAATGGAGAAGACAGAAAGCTGCGGAGGCAGACATTTGCACCAGTAAGTCTGTAGCCTCTTTCACACAGTAATACCAGTAAATTGACGTAAAATTACTGGAACGACTTTACCGGTAAATTCAAAAATGCGCTGTTCACACAGTCAACGACATTCTGTCTTTTTTCCGGAAAAGCACCATTCACACATCCATTCCAAAATACCGGTAAATTCTGTGACGTCAATAACCTCTAAACAGCTGCGCTTGTATTTTTAAACATGGAGGGTAATACGTGTTCAGTATTTCTGTTGATGGTTTCATTTTTGTTTCAAACTTTAGTATTCATGCAACTGCTTTTGTTACAGAGACATCGTAATAGATGACTGGTTTAAATAATTTTACTCACCATTAATAAAACACCTGACGCTGTCGGGAGCTGACCAATTTAGTGAAAATCGGCTTGAAAGGATTAATAGCACAATGAAGTTGCGATTGTAAATTGCAGTCTGTAAAACGCGTGGCATTGCAGAAAAGGTGCGTTCACAAATGTAGCCTATGCTGATCCAAATTCATATAAAATAGTCTGTCAGCGCAGATAAACAGTTCTGCGTTCAAATTGAGTTCAAAAGATGGCGCAAAGCACCGGAAAAAGTAATTACCATGAATGTGACAGAGGAAAATAGTAAAAAGATATTTGAATTATTTACTAATAAACTGTTTTCTGAGTCTGTGTCCCAAGGATGAAGTTGCCTGACTCATCATCTCCTCATAGACGCGCCTTCTATTCGGATTATGATTTTATTGAGATTTTTTGTTGTTTGTTTTTATTATTTCGTTAAGTAGTAATTTAAAGCTTTCTATATATATATTTATCATGTCTGTGAGGCATGTATTCGCTGAGTTTCGGTTTATTTTTGTAAGCTCTCCTGTTCAAGACGAGACGGCAGAAAGCATGTTTGTTTTCTTTATTTTTTATTTCTTTATTTTATATTATGATCGCGCTGCCACCTATATGTCCCAAAAAGCGTGCTTTATCTTGCACTCTCCGCACAAAATATTCGATATAGCGCACATCTGGGTTTAACGTTAAAAAATCGTTACATGCTTGAACTGTTTTATATCTTTAGATTTTATTTTACACAATTCGTGATGATTTGAGAAGGCTAAACTGATTAAACATAGGCTATGTAAACTCTCTCTCTGTGCTGGCCGCTTTAAAACAAAACTTATAGGTCTGTTTAACGATCAAAAACTGCTCCAAACATACAAAACTGAACTATTTTAATAGCTGAAACAGTAGTATAAGCTGTTTTGGGAGAATTGGGAAAAAAGACGGCTGAAGTGAGTTGCGGGGCAAACCGAAAAGTTGATGCCGAATGTCCAGCACTCTTCTTCACTGCTCCGACTTCTCGTTTGTACCCTATGTGTTTTTCCATATGTAAAAACTAAAATAAGTTGTAAAACTTAAAGTTATTTTTATTATTTTTGTTATTATTATTTTATTGTGTTCAGCATGGTGGGCCGCATGTGATTTCATGACGTGCCGCAGGTTGAGATCTACTGGTTTAGAGCTACAGGATTTATGGAGTAGCAGGATCCCCAAATAGATTGACAAAAGTCATAATAGGAACAAGAAATACTTCCACTACTACTTCGTTTGTGATGGTCGTTTATTTTTTTAGATATTAAGACGCAATGTTTTCAGTTTATTGATGACCTGTCTTTGTTCTGTGAATGAATTGCTCTCGGAGACAGTTAACAGTTATTTTATCATACGTTACTGCATCACTAACAGTTTCTCTCAAATGATGACATATTTCTTCATCCGCCCAGATAAGGAGAAGCGCTTTAATTTCATGGTCGCTTCAGTTGGATGACATTTATTTTATTTTATTAAACAGTGCGTGAATGCGTCACATTGTTATGATTGGCCCGGAGTAGACGTCTTACGTCACCGCGTTCTGAACTCTTACGTGCTCATACCGGTAATTTTCCTTCTGCGTTCACACACAGCAGAACTCTGGCAATTTACTGGTAATGTTACAACTTCTCATACCGGTAAATTGCCGGAATGAATTTACCGGTATTTTTGAAAAGATCCTGTTCACACATGATCTCTTTACGGCAATTTACCGGTAATTTTCCGGAAAAGTCTGTATGTGTGAAAGGGCTTTGTGTTACATTTTTTTTATCAAACTGCTGTTATAAATTACACTGCATTTGTTGTTTCTTAAACTTTTGCACTGTCCAAATACCCAAACTTGCCATCTTTGCATTTGACCACTTGATTATTTATTTGACGTATTTCCTGTGTTTAGCCCAAGTGTTCGAGTGAGCATGGTGACCAAAAGTGTGTGTCGAATTTTTCATTACCTGATGACTGTTTCCCAAACCTGGTCCTGGAGAGCCCCAACACTGCATGGTTTTGGTGTCTCTCTTATCTGACAAACACACTTTTGAGGTGTTGGAGTCTTCACTGATGAGCTGATGAGTTGAATCTGGTGTGTTTGAACAGGGAGACATATCAAATATGCAGTGTTGGGGTTCTCCAGGACCAGGATTGGGAGCCACTGCCTTATGGGACACACTTAAGTGTTTACTGAGATTTTTAGTTTTTTTATAGAGTTTTTATAGATTTTAGTTATTATTAATATTTCACATTCATTGGAAAGGTATCCGTGACCCCTCGTGAGATCTCGGCAAAAAGTCTCACAATTTATTCCAAAACATGATGCATGATGGGATACACTAAGCCCGGTATAGAGCTCCGGAGCGGTATTGGAGATAGTGTGGGTTTAGCGTGTGTTAAGGGCACTGCGCTTTGGCATTATTAAGACTTGCGCACTACTGATAACAGTCCTGTTAGCTTGTAATAATTTTTTTAATAATTAGTATGAATATAGCTTGTTATTAATGACTTGCTTTTATTAATGGATGCATTTAACATTTAATTAAACAGCATCTTTACAGAGGCTGTATAATTACACACACACATACACACAGTAATGTATAACTTGCATGTAATGTAATAATATTTCCTTTCTTTCTGTCTTAGAGGATGGTTTGCAGATAATGCTGTTCTTCTTTTTCAGAAGTTTTTGGTGAGCCAACCCTCACAAATCTTCCTAAAAGCTATTACTGAGTCTCAGCGAATCTAGCCATGATCAGCTCTTCCCAGGTACATTTGTTTAGAATATTTTTGAATCAACATTTACTCATCAAATGCTCTGGTCAGAATCTTACTTTAAATTAACTTAATTATATGTTTAATGAGCAATATTAATTGCACACAGAGTAAATAGAGATTATCTTGTTTTTCAGAAGATAAGGAAGACCAAGGAAATTATTTGCTCAGGATGAGGAATGAAGACGGCCATCTTGAGCCCAAACAAAGACAGAGGTCCACTGGTATGTGTGTATTAAAGCAATGCTGTGTTATGTGTTACAGCACTTTATGATTTTATCTCACAGGACTGTTCATCTCAGCCGTAATTATTCTTTCTAATATGTTTTTTTTTTTTTTTTTAAAACAGCTATTACAATTATAGCATGTTGGCAAAGTGTGACTGGAACAATTGTACATTTTAAGTTTAAAAAAAAAACATACACACCACCTTTATGTCTTAAATAAAAGAATACAAGTTTTATAAAGGTGGTTTAAATTATTTCATTGTTTCATAAATGTTTTGTTATAAATTGTGGATTGATAGTTGATTGGTTTGAAGCAAGGCCTTACACTGCACAGACTAAAACACATTTGTGAGAGAAGTCAGGAACTTTGGAGAAAGATTCTAGAGGAAAAAAAGACACATTAACTGCAACAATAGATGAATTATAGAGGCAAAAATGTCTATCACATGCTAAGTGGTGTCTCATGAGCAAGTCCTTTGCATTAATTCTTGCAGAATAAATTTTTTATTGCAGTATTTTAATTTGTACAGATGATCTCATCAGCCAAATGAGGGATTTTGACCAAGTGATGCTCTTGAAAGGAGTGAAAGAAGAGGATCTGGTAAATTGTCTTCAGAGAAAAATCTTCATAGCTCATAGCAACATAGCAACCCTTAATTGTTGACTTAATCAATTACTAATGTGATAATAGCAGCAAAACGTACTTTTGTAACACAATGCGCTGTTTAATATGGGTTAAAAGATAGTCCAACCACAGACAATCCTTCGGTGACAAGGGACATTGACAGCCAATGATATCAAAGCTGAGCAGCGGCGTCACACTTCCTTATCCATTTATGACCGATGTCTTTCTTTTTTCGGCTGAAGGGATAGATTGGTTAACAATCAATAACATTTGCTACCTATTATATTGTGTTTTATTAACGTCTACACCTTCCTCCAACAATAATGCAAATGCTCTAATTATTGTTGTTCAGCTTGACAAAAATTGGGCAATATTGATGAGCACATGGCCAGCATTCTAACCGATTCCTCTAATTAAATATAAGATTTTTTTTTTCAAAGACAAGTACCTTTTCTAATCAAATTATTAGCTTCTAACATTTACATTGTATGTTATTGTGGCGAGTGGGGCGGGGCCGAGGGACGTGGGAACAAGGAGGGAGGCCGGCAATGATTGGGAAATCCGTGACACCTGCGACCCACTGCCGGTCTCGAGTCCCACGTAGGAGATGGAAGGATATAAAACTGGAGCGACGACAGTGAAGGACGAGACAGGACCAGGCCTGGGCTTTTAGTTGTGTTTTGATTTTTATTTGAGCGCACCAGTCGTCCGTGAGGGGCTGGTGCGCTGTTTTGTGTTTATTTTGTATTATTAAAATGGTATTTGATTGTCCGCCGGTTCCCGCCTCCTTCTTCCCGATGATTAGGAGGTTTTAATTCATTACAGTGGTGCCGAAACCCGGGAGAAGGAGGGACGCGCTGCTGAAGATCCCTCGCCGCTGTGGCGAGCTCGCTGCCGACCGCCCACGATATGGAGGGGTGGCTGCCGTCTGTGAGGGAGCGGAGGGGTCGGCGCCATTCGCCAGGGGGCCGGAGCCTGCTGCCTCCGTGAAGGTATTCGGAGGAGCAGGGAACGGGGGACTCCTGCCGGCTGCCCAAAACTGGAGGAGCCGTCGCCGTCCACCGGGCGGCGGAGGGGTGTGTCGTGGCGTCCGCTGAGGGCTGTCCAGTGCCACCCCCAGGCACCGCGGAGGAGATCGCCCAGCCGGTGGAGGGCCGAGCAGCAGTGCGTCTGAAACACAAAAGTGTTTCAAGCCCAGGCCTGGGCTTTTAGTTGTGTTTTGATTTTTATTTGAGCGCACCAGTCGTCCGTGAGGGGCTGGTGCGCTGTTTTGTGTTTATTTTGTATTATTAAAATGGTATTTGATTGTCCGCCGGTTCCTGCATCCTTCTTCCCGATGATTGGGAAGTTTTAATTCATTAAGGTTATGTTGTGTTATAAAGTTATAAAATTATTCACTTTTGTGTTTCTGTGATTTGCCATTCTCTACCATTTGAACTCTAGCAATAAAAACAGAAAGAAAAAACTAATTGAAAGACAAAGTGCCCATATAACTGCACTGCATCCTTTGTCAATAAGCTTGTTTTTGCCACTATGAAGAATAAAAATACTTTGCAAATACTTAAAAAAAAAAAAAAACGAGTAAATACAGATAGTCTTTCAGAGAAGACTGGAGAATTTAATTGACCAAAAAGTGATACAACACACTGTTTCAAACTCAGAAAATAAAAACCATGAAGACATGCATGTCAAGTGTGCCATCATCTATAAAACTCAATCAGCACAGATTGATCAAACACTGATTTTCCGAACAATGGAAGAAAGATAATGTGTTCAGGAAAACAAACTCCTACTACATAAAAATGCAGAAATAAAACTGACAATAACATCATTCACTTCATGACTGGAACTAGGGGATGGCTGTGCATGAATACGTCCTTTACGAAAACTCCTGATGAGAACTGATGTTTTTTTTTTTTATGATAAAAGCACCAGAAGTAAAGTTTACTACTGTATGAAGCTTGAAAAAGAGAACACAATGCTTTATCAATACAAAAATACTATTTTCAACTATTGTTTTGATCACTGGTTCTGTATACAATATATGGGTTGCTGGAAGGTCACAATGTATTCATTATAAGCTTAGAATTAAAACAAAGTTGCATTTTCTGCAAAAATCAAACCACTGCAAAGTCTAAACACTGATCAAGGGAGCATTTCTGTGTGTGGTGGGGAGATAAAGAGTTAAAGAGGTGAGTCCTTGTGCATGATGGAGAAGAACAGCATTATTTGCAAACAATCCTGAAAGACAGAAAGGAAGGAAATATTATTTCATTACATGCAACTTTTTTTTTTAGACCATAAAAGCAGCCTCTGTAAAGATGCTGTATAATTAAATGCATCTATTATTAAAACCTAGTCAATAATAGCAAGCTATATTCATATGAATTATTTTAAAAAATATTACATGCTTAATGGACTGTTATCAGTAGTGTAATTGGTCTGGTCATGGATCCTTTCCAATGTATGTGAAATAATAACAATAATAATAATAATAATAATAATTAGATATTGAGAATAATTTGGTAGTAAATCAAAGTGTTGCACGTTTTCTTGGTGTACAGAAAAGTATATTTATTTTGTACATCATTTGCAACTGCTTTTTTTCACTTAATTAGAAGCACCAAAAATTAAATTGTCCTCTGTAATAGGGACTAATGAAAAGAGATTTAGAATTTATTTTAAAATGCAAAGTTGAATAAAAAAAAAAAAAAAAACTAAAAATCTCAGTAAACACTTAAGTGTGTCCCATAAGGCAGTGGCTCCCAATCCTGGTCCTGGAGAGCCCCTAACACTGCATATTTGATATGTTTCCCTGTTCAAACACACCAGATTCAACTCATCAGCTCATCAGTGAAGACTCCAACACCTCAAAAGTGTGTTTGTCAGATAAGAGAGACACCAAAACCATGCAGTGTTGGGGCTCTCCAGGACCAGGATTGGGAAACACAGTCATGAAAAGTTCGACACACAATTTTGGTCACCATGCTCACTCGAACACTTGGACTAAACACAGGAAATACGTCAAATAAATAATAAAGTGGTCAAGTGCAAAGATGGCAAGTGTGGGTATTTGGACAGTGCAAAAGTTTAAGAAACAACAAATGCTGTGCAATTTATAACAGCAGTTTGATAAAAAGGTAACACAGACTTACTGCTGCAAATGTCTGCCTCCGCAGCTTTCTGTCTTCTCCATTTCTGAAGGAATACCTCTCCAGAAACACCACAGGGCTGACTGCTTCCTTTACATCTTTTCAGCTAAAAATAATAATAATAAGAAGAAGAAGAAGAAGAAGAAGAAAGGGGGGGGGGGTAGAATAAAATAGAATTATAAACAGAATTTTAATAATGTTTTGTGAGAAAAATATTTAAAATATAAACTGATATGAATGAACTGCAAGAGGGAACAATGTGTCCTTTTATTATTTACTTTTTTTGGATTTACATAAAAAGGTATGCATGGTACAGTAAATGTGTGATATCTGTCATATAAAAGCACATCAAAAAACGACCATTACAGTTGTACAACCATAGTTAGTTTGATTATTGTATTGTTGTATTGATTATTAATATACCATAGTAAAACTACAGTTACTGTGGTAAAAACATGGTAAATGTCCCGTTCCTGGGTATTAACTTCAAATTTAATTTATTACTATTGTACGTGTCGTGGTTACCATGATTTTACTACAAATTTACATCTTTAAACCTGAAATGAATATATTGAAAGTCTATGGCATGTCACGTGACCAACAGAGTTTAATCACACTAGTTAGCAGGTGTGTTCATTTAGTTAAATGCAATGAAACTCAAAGACAGCCTCGGATGACTGATATAATACAGTGAGTAAACAATACGGCGCTAATCTGATTAATAAAGAAGACAGAATACATTTTATAACAGGCATTAAAAGAGTATATTTACAACCCGAATTCCGGAAAAGTTGGGACGTTTTTTAAATTTTAATAAAATGAAAACTAAAGGAATTTCAAATCACATGAGCCAATATTTTATTCACAATATAACATAGATAACGTAGCAAATGTTTAAACTGAGAAATTTTACACTTTTATCCACTTAATTAGCTCATTTAAAATTTAATGCCTGCTACAGGTCTCAAAAAAGTTGGCACGGGGGCAACAAATGGCTAAAAAAGCAAGCAGTTTTGAAAAGATTCAGCTGGGAGAACATCTAGTGATTAATTAAGTTAATTGATATCAGGTCTGTAACATGATTAGCTATAAAAGCTTTGTCTTAGAGAAGCAGAGTCTCTCAGAAGTAAAGATGGGCAGAGGCTCTCCAATCTGTGAAAGACTGCGTAAAAAAATTGTGGAAAACTTTAAAAACAATGTTCCTCAACGTCAAATTGCAAAGGCTTTGCAAATCTCATCATCTACAGTGCATAACATCATCAAAAGATTCAGAGAAACTGGAGAAATCTCTGTGCGTAAGGGACAAGGCCGGAGACCTTTATTGAATGCCCGTGGTCTTCGGGCTCTCAGACGACACTGCATCACTCATCGGCATGATTATGTCAATGACATTACTAAATGGGCCCAGGAATACTTTCAGAAACCACTGTCGGTAAACACAATCCGCCGTGCCATCAGCAGATGCCAACTAAAGCTCTATCATGCAAAAAGGAAGCCATATGTGAACATGGTCCAGAAGCGCCGTCGTGTCCTGTGGGCCAAGGCTCATTTAAAATGGACTATTTCAAAGTGGAATAGTGTTTTATGGTCAGACGAGCCCAAATTTGACATTCTTGTTGGAAATCACGGACGCCGTGTCCTCCGGGCTAAAGAGGAGGGAGACCTTCCAGCATGTTATCAGCGTTCAGTTCAAAAGCCAGCATCTCTGATGGTATGGGGGTGCATAAGTGCATACGGTATGGGCAGCTTGCATGTTTTGGAAGGCTCTGTGAATGCTGAAAGGTATATAAAGGTTTTAGAGCAACATATGCTTCCCTCCAAACAACGTCTATTTCAGGGAAGGCCTTGTTTATTTCAGCAGGACAATGCAAAACCACATACTGCAGCTATAACAACAGCATGGCTTTGTCGTAGAAGAGTCCGGGTGCTAACCTTGCCTGCCTGCAGTCCAGATCTTTCACCTATAGAGAACCTTTGGCGCATCATTAAATGAAAAATACGTCAAAGACGACCACGAACTCTTCAGCAGCTGGAAATCTATATAAGGCAAGAATGGGACCAAATTCCAACAGCAAAACTCCAGCAACTCATAGCCTCAATGCCCAGACGTCTTCAAACTGTTTTGAAAAGAAAAGGAGATGCTACACCATGGTAAACATGCCCCGTCCCAACTATTTTGAGACCTGTAGCAGAAATCAAAATTGAAATGAGCTCATTTTGTGCATAAAATTGTAAACTTTCTCAGTTTAAACATTTGCTATGTTATCTATGTTCTATTGTGAATAAAATATTGGCTCATGTGATTTAAAAGTCTTTTAGTTTTCATTTTATTAAAATTTAAAAAACGTCCCAACTTTTCCGGAATTCGGGTTGTACATCTACTCACCGAACCTGTGGCACATGTAAACTGCAAGTATCACGATGTGTGCTGAATGAGACTTCTTGAATGTGATTTCATAGTGAAAAACTATGAATAAGCGATAAGCGCGAATGGGTTGTAAGAAAACGGTTAAACTGCTTACTTGCACGCGCCTTGGAGCGTTGTTAAACTCACCTTTTAATGCCGTTTTCCCTGCAGTTGAGCGTTGCTTTGGTCAAACTCACCGCTGAATGCTGTTTTACCTGGAGTTGAGTGTTGTTAAACTCACCGCTGAATGCTGTCTTCCCTGCAGTTGAGTGTTGTTAAACTCACCTCTGATGAACGCGCTAAGCCTTTGCACAGAGAGCACTTTGATATCAGATTGCGAGGATTTTTAAACCTCAAAAACAAGTTGGAGGGCCAGATAAAAAAACGATCTCTGTCATATATAATTTTTTGTAGCCTATTCTTTTTTATTTTTATTTATTTAGTCTCGTTGCGGTGTGCTGACCCAAGACGTCAAATTTAAACGCTGCTGAGTTCTATAGAAGTCTATCGGACTAACCTGCACGTTGAAAAATAACGCCAAAGGTATACCCAGTGCGTCAAAAAAGTGACGCCAGATCCCTTGACCATGCGTCAGACATTTGACGAGTAGGGAGTGAGACTTTGTTGGATCCAAAGTTCACTTTAGTGATGAGAGCAAGTTTAGTTTATTTGGGTCAGATGGAAACATTTTGGGGAAAAACACAACTGCATAAAGACGTCAGTGAAAGGTGTTGGAGGAGGATGTTTTCTGCAACAGGAATTGGGCCTCTTATACAGCTCTAATGCAGGTTGAATAGCGTTTTTTAAAACCTCTTTCAGCAACATGTGGTACCTTCCCTGCAAGCATCTCCCAATCAGCTTGCAATTTTCATGCAAGACAATGCCCCCGTCACACTGCAAAATATGTAAAGAAGTTCCTTGAAGCTAAGAACACTGAAATAATGAAGTCTTGATCAGTCTTGATCTAAACCCAAATGAAAAATGGAAAATAATTGGCAACAAATTTATGACTAAGAAACCTACTACAGTTACCATAATATGTTCACCAAATCGAACTGAATCGTTTGAAACGGTTCACGTCTCCAATAAGCATTAATCCACAAATGACTTAAGCTGTTAACTTTTTTAATGTGGTTGACACTACCTCTGAGTTAAAACAAACCAATATCCCGGAGTAATTCATTTACTCAAACAGTTCACTTACTGAACTCCTGTGAAGAGAGAACTGAAGATGAACACCGAGACAGGCCAGATAACAAACAAAAGATTGACTTGTTCACGAGTCAAGAACCAGTTGCATCGGTTTTCGGATCACCAGTAGTTCTTTCGGACAGTTCAATTCAATATACCGTTTGAAGAAAACAGTTTACCGGTTCTTTTGCGCTCGAATTAATGACGTCATTGGGGATGATTGCCGGAAAATATTTGCAAATAATAGCAAATTCACATGGATTACTTTGATGATGTTTTTCTTCCCTTCTTGGACATTAACAGTATACCTTACACACACTTTCAATGGAGGTACTGAGAGCTCTCGGACTAAATCTAAAATATCTTAAACTCAATAAGATATGGTCAATGGTCCATTTGAGAGATAGGTGGCTGTAATGCACTTATAAGTCTGCGATCCACCGTAAAGCAAGAAGAAGAAGTAGACCCCTCACGCGCCTGTTGCTGAGACCGCACTGAAGAGAACACGCTCAGGAGAGTTCTAACAGTTCAGACATTGTGTGAATCAGAACTAAAAAAACAATTTTTTTTATTATTTGTTCCAAATTCATGATGGGTTTAATGCATAAGACCAGTGTCAGTGTAAATACATAAAGCCTTGCTTTATTGTGGAATAATGCTCAAACAGGCATGACTAAGGTTTCAACAAGGATTAGAATCAGGAACAGTGTGTTATGGTGGTAAATTGACATGTGTGAGTGCTGTGAGTATATGCCTGTGTAATGAAAAGCAGTAAATACAATTAAATGAATCCATCATATAATGGAACTTCATGTAAATGCTTCATTAGCCTGCAGTCCTTCAGTTACTGCATCAAGGACAGCTTTCCTCCACAGCCTCTTTCTTTCAGTCTCCATCTCTACAGGCAAACAACTTGCAAATTTGTTGGTGTTTTTTGTGGAAGTGTAAACTAGTCTTAACCTTATCAAAACTGTTCTACCATTATAATATATACTACGGCTCCAAGCATGCACAGACATTGTGAAATAAATTACAAAGTGTTTCTGCACACATACACTTATGGAGAACGAACAGTTCTGAACACTGCTGTTTCATTCTTTCATCATCCACACACTGCTGGATTTCTCCAGCACTGTAATTTTGTTTGTAGTGGGAGGAAATCTTTCTCCTTGTTTCTCTCTCCTCTTTTCTCTCTTCAGTGGACAAAGAAAACTAAGCTTCCCATGAACCCCCTATATGATAATAAAAGGCCAAAAGTGCCCATTCCTATTATGCAGTGTCTTGTGGACTTGGTAACTATATGCTTTTGCTGAAATTAACAAAGCATTTCTATTTACCATATTTTTAGAAATATGTTCTTGTTCATGGTCAGACACCTAATCTTTATGAATCATGGCTTATTTATTCACACAATGGCAATACCTTTAACAGGAATCCTTAAATAACAGTAAACAGTTAAAATTTAAATAAATCATTTTGCTAACGTTTTATTATTATTATTATTATTATTATTATTATTATTATTATTATTATTATTATTATTATTATTATTATTATTATTATTATGACGTCAAATATACCCCCTGCACTTTGGTAAATATGGCCATCCACAGAGACACACATTTCAAGGTATGTCCCCAAATGATATGAATAATTTATTTGACAGAGCAGGGGCATGGTCTCAAAATTCAAGGTGAACACTTTAATTTAAATTTAAAGACACAACAAAGCTAGCAAGGGTAATTCATACTTGATTTCATAATAATATAATATCTATAAAAGTGAAGATAGGACACAGCGATTGTTCAATCAGTAAAAAAGGGGGGGGGGGATGTTTGTGTGTGTGGGCATGTTTTTGTGAGATATCAGGACACAACTTTGTATAATGACATGGGTATGACACAGGTATTACAAGGAGAGGGTGACTTATGAGGACATAACCCATATCCCCATTTTTCAAAATGCTTATAAACCATACAGAATGAGTTATTTTGAGAAAGTAAAAATGCACAAAGTTCCCTGTGAGGGTTAGGGTAAGGTGTAGGGTTGGTGTAGGGCCATAGAATATACAGTTTGTACAGTATAAAAACCATTATGCCTATGGGATGTCCCCATTTTCTCAAAAACAAATGTGTGTGTGTGTGTGTGTGTGCGTGTGTGTGCGTGCGTTTGTGTATATCAAAGATCAAAATTAGAGAACATCCTACAATTTACAAAATTTCAAGGTCACTGCTTAGTCCTGTTTGAACTTATCGTGACAACCTTTTTTTTTTTTTTACATATTTCATAAATTAATTGTATTCTGTAACAGTATAAGAAAACTTAAATGAGATATTTGAAAAAAAGTGCTCTGATCAAAATTAGAGAACACTTACAGATACCTCCTAATTTCCTTAATTATTTGACAAACCCTATTTTCCCCAAAAAGGATTGTCATCCATGTCAGACAAATGCACGAGAGGACAGGATAATACAGAGACTCTCAATGGGGAATCGGATCAACACTGTAGCTGAAATTGCTTGACAGTTTATTGTTGAACAAGGTATGTATCTGTCTCCGCACATTTAAGAGAAGTCGGATGGAAAACACATTCTGCAGTGACCAGGCCTCTCATCATCAGACATTATCAAAAGGCTAGGCTCAACTTTGCTGAGAAGCATGTTGTGTGGAGAAAGAAGAACTGATCCAAAGTTCACTTTAGTGATGAGAGCAAGTTTAGTTTATCTGGGTCAGATGGAAACATTTTGGGGAAAGACACAACTGCATAAAGACGTCAGTGAAAGGTGTTGGAGGAGGATGTTTTCTGAAACAGGAATTGGGCCTCTTATACAGCTCTAATGCAGGTTGAATAGCGTTTTTTAAAACCTCTTTCAGCAACATGTGGTACCTTCCCTGCAAGCATCTCCCAATCAGCCTGCAATTTTCATGCAAGACAATGCCCCCATCACACTGCAAAATATGTAAAGCAGTTCCTTGAAGCTAAGAACACTGAAATAATGAAGTCTTGATCAGAGTCTTGATCTAAGCCCAAATGAAAAATGGAAAATAATTGGCAACAAATTTATGACTAAGAAACCTATTACAGTTACCAAAATATGGAAGAGACTGGAAGAAGAATGGATCAAGATCACAACAGCGCAGTGTGAGAAACTAGTGATGTCCTGCTCCCACAGATGTTCTGAAGTCATTGAAAGCAAGGGCCTCTACACTTCCTCCTAATTTTTGACAGCTGTAACCTTCTAAAATTTGTGCTGTAATTTTTGCTTTTTTTCAATTCAAGTTCATTTGTATAGCAGTTTTCACTATACAAATCGTTGCAAAGCAACTTTACAGAAAATTAAGTTTCTACAATATATTTAGTGGTAGTTTATCAGTTGTGACTGTCAGTTAATTTACATATGGCAGAAATGTATGGAAAAATAATTTAAAGACGTAATCAAACAGACAATGAACACTATTAACAGCAATTATTATACGTTGCAATCAAACATATAGCAACATTTGGTAGTTATGTATGTTGTTTCAGGGTTGGCATCATCTGAGGTCCTCTGAGGTGTTGGCATCATCTCTTCTCAGGTGTTCTGGATCCAGACTGGAGCTTGTGTAAATCCTAGTTACCACGGGATGTCAATCCCATGACAAAAACAGAGAAACAAATAGAGATATAATTAGCATAGCTGCTGTTGCAACCAAGCAAAAATTATTGGTTTAACCCAAGATAAAGAATAATAATGTGCATTTGATCAGATATTGTCACAAGTCGGTCAGGCTCATCACCCAAAGTGCACTCCTTCACTCGAGCATTAATCACCAGCACCTGTTCACAATCCAATTATTTAATCACCAGCACCTGATCTCTATTCAGTCACCCTTTTCCCAGCACATAAAAGCACACACCTCAGTCAGCAGTTGGTCCGATCTTGTAGTATCAATGCGGAACCCAACCTTTCACAAGCTACTTGCACTGATGCTCAACTAATCTTGCTACTCACTTCTTTGCCAGCCTGATTCTCTTAGGCTCCTGCTACTATCGTTCCTCCTGTGTGCCTCCAGTGATCCCACTTCCAAGATCTCCTCTCCTGTGTTACCTCCGAGGTGTGTGCAATGATTCTTTCATCCTGGTAACCCCACTTTTGTTACAGAGAAAGCCCATATCCAGTCATTAAAAAACCCTGCTCAACACCTCCTCTGCTTTCTCTCCCCTCCATCTCTCCCGACTTGCGTATATACCTGTTATAAAACTTGTCAACCTTAATTTTCTGTTTCTGAGTCAGTTGTGTTACAGATATAACTGCAGTACAAGAATGAGATGTATTATTTAAATGCTTGGCCAAAGGGATGTGTCTTTAATCTAGATTTAAACCGAGAGAGTGTGTCTGAAACCCTGAATTTTATCCGTAAGGCTATTCCAGAGTTTTGGGAGCCAAATGTGGAAAAACCTGCTATCCTAGGTACTACCAAAAGTCCAGAGTTTTGTGACCTTAGGGAGTGTGATGGATTGTATTAAGGGCCTTATAGGCAAGTAATATGTTGTAACTGATACAGAACTTAATAAGCTTGCAGGACAGCCACCTAGCAGTGCATATACTTTCATGCTACAGTGGTTACTGTTCTATAATTTGGAACACTGTGGTTTTTTTAACTATATAGGCTAAGCGGTGTGTGTGTATAATTGCTCTTCAGAATTACCTTTTTTTCCCACAAATGTTCGTAAATGCAGACTAGCTGTTTGATTTTTACACACCTGTGGAAATGAATTTCATTGAAACACCTGAATTCAATAATTAAGAGGTGTGGCAGAAATTCGTCAAAGTCAAATGCATTAACAAAGGAGTATGGAGTTATAAGAGTTATGTATCTAATATATGCTTCCCCTTCCCTGCTCAGGAAACCAGCATTACATACGTGTGATACTCCCTTTCATATTGTTGGTAAATTTGACACTGTGTCAGTCGATGACACTATGGGAACACTGGTGACATAGGATATGCTACTGAGTAATTGAAAATATGTCAGCCCTTGAACCAGACTGATAGAACAAAAAGAACGGACAATGAACTGTTCATGATGCTAGGAGTCAAGTCAACATCCAGATTCTAAAATATGATAAATGTGTGCTGAGGGGCCCAGTCTGCTGCCACACAGGTCCGACATGGTCCCTTCATTAAATGAAAGTTAGCCAAACTAAATTAGTATTTAAATTATACATTAAATATTCACATATGTAGCGACCCACTATGAGTCAACAAAATAAACAGATATGTGAGACTGATGTGCATGTGGTTCAAGAAATCTGTTTTGCACATTCACACAGAGGTTAGTAGTTTAGCTACTCTCTGGGTTCTCCTAGAAATGCATGCCGCAATCAGTGCTGGAAGAACAGAACAATGTTAAATTGTAATATTCAGAAAGTGAAAAGGTTATCTGCCTTCTCGTGGTCAGTAAAGGTCAGTGAGAAAATACATTTTACTGCAGCACTCAAAGGTACAACTATGTCTAGCCAGTAAACTGCTCTAAAAGAGTATGTAGTGTTACCTTGGCAACATCTTTGGAAAATTGCAGAGACCTGTAATTAAATAATAATAAAACACTTTTCTGTTGTCTAAGTTAGGTTTATCTTTGTCTTTAATCAGTTTGACAAAGAAAATTAGACATGAAGGCACATAGAAAATTAGATTACTTTCTCAGCAAAATGCTCACTTGGAGACAAAAGGCAATACACTGGTGACAGAGGGTAGATACTATTTTGTGCATGAATACGGATTATGTACTGTTTGCAGTGTACAAAAAAGTTGGGGCACTGTAAAAATTGTGAATAAAAACAAAATGCAATGATGTGAAAGTTTCCCATTTCAATATTTTATTCAGTATGCAACATAGATGCCATGTCAAATGTTTAAACTGAGAAAATGTATCATTTTAAGGGAAAAAAATAAGTTGATTTTTTTAAATTTCATGGCATCATCACATCTCAAAAAAGTTGGGATAAGACCAAGTTTACCAATGTGTGGCATCTCCTCTTCTTTTTATAACAGTCTGCAAACGTCTGGGGACTGAGGAGACATGTTGCTCAAGTTAAGGAATAGGAATGTTGTCCCATTCTTGTCAAATACAGGCTTCTAGTTGCTCAGCTGTCTTAGGTCTTCTTTGTTGCATCTTCCTTTTTATGATGTGCCAAATGTTTTCTGTGGGTGAAAGTTCTGGACTGCAGGCTGGCCATTACAGTACCCGGATCCTTCTTCTACGCAGCCATGATGTTGTAATTGATGCAGTATGTGGTCTGGCATTGTCATGGTCTTCCCTGAAAGAGACGACGTCTGGATGGGAGCATATGTTGTTCTAGAACTTGGATATACCTTTTAGCATTGACGGTGAATTTCCAGACGTGCAAGCTGCCCATGCCACATGCACTCATGCAACCCCATACCAACAGAGATGCAGGCTTTTGAACTGAGCGCTGATAACAACTCTGTCTGATATTGCTACTATATTTTTCGCCACAGCATTGGGGGAATTGGTGATCCTCTGCCCATCTTGACTTCTGAGAGACACTGCCACTCTGAGAGGCTCTTTTTAAACCCAATCATGTTGCCAATTGACCTAATAAATTTCAAATTTTTCCTCCAGCTGTTCCTTATATGTACATTTAACTTTTCCGGCCTCTTATTGCTACCTGTGCCAACTTTTTTGGAATGTGTAGCTCTCATGAAATCCAAAATGAGCCAATATTTGGCATGACATTTCAAAATGTCTCCCTTTCAATATTTGATGTTATCTATATTCTATTGTTAATAAAATATAAGTTTATGAGATTTGTAAATTATTCCATTCCTTTTTGTACTCAAAATTTGTATAGTGTCCCAACTTTTTTGGAATCGGTTTTGTAAAAAGTGTAAATGAAATAAAATAAAAGTGCTTTATTTACACATAGTAAATTTATTATGTTAGCTTTACATTTAATAATTAAAAAAACTGTATTTTAAGAATGGAACATGTTAAAGAAAATATAAATGAAGTATAACGAAAAAAAAAACACTTACAATACCAGAAGCAAATAAATATAACAACATCACTGAACCAAACATGACCTGGCATTCAATCACTCATCCTTCCAGATAAACTGTCAATCAATAATCACACTGCCCGTGGCAGTGTCATCTCCTTAGACAGTACATCACAAACATAATGGCCATGAATATGCATTGAATGCATAGGAGGTAGTTACATATGACTTGACACAGTTCATTAAACCAATTGGTCTTCTGTCATGGAAAAACTGATAGGTTTTTGTATGACATACAGACAGTCTTCAAATGTATAAGGCATAATAATTTAAAATTTAATATAATAAAATTAAAAATTAAATAAATCCATTCATTTGAGCCACAGGTAAGCTAAACATGAAAAAGAGGGTTGGGTAGAAGACAGAAATGTCCCAGTGCTGCAATACTACATACCAGCACTCTTAATGCTGCTTGGCCAATCAAATTTGAGCAACCACTGTAACTTCAGTGTAAATATTATATTTGTTTTAAAATAATTTATTTTTATGAATCTGTGCTACATTGGTTTTGTATGTGTTCAAATACAAGATGTGCAAGACATTACAAGTTAATTTAAGATATACATGTGATCCAGTGAACATTGCTGAATCAGATTTGTTTTTACCATCATAGCTATATATATATATATATATATATATATATATATATATATACAGTACAGACCAAAAGTTTGGAAACATAACTATTTTTAATGTTTTTGAAAGAGGTTTCTTCTGCTCATCAAGCCTGCATTTATTTGATCAAAAATACAGAAAAAATATAATATTGTGATATATTATTACAATTTAAAATAATAGTTTTTAAATTTATTATAGTTTAAATTATCATTTATTTCTGTGATGCAAAGCTGAATTTTTAGGATCATTATCACATGATCCTTTAGAAATCATTCTAATATGATGATTCATTATCAAAGTTGGAAACAGTTCTGCTGCTTAATATTTTTTCAGAACATGTGATACTTTTTTAAAAAAGTGAAAAAAAGTGAAAGTGACGTGACATTCAGCCAAGTATGGTGACCCATACTCAGAATTTGTGCTCTGCATTTAACCCATCCGAAATGCACACACACAGAGCAGTGAACACACACACACACACACACACACACACACACACACACACACAGAGCAGTGAACACACACACACTGTGAGCACACACCCGGAGCAGTGGGCAGCCATTTATGCTGCGGCGCCCGAGGAGCAGTTGGGGGTTCGATGCCTTGCTCAAGGGCACCTAAGTCATTATATTGAAGGTGGAGAGAGAACTGTACATGCACTCCCCCCACCCACAATTCCTGCCAGCCCGGGACTCGAACTCACAACCTTTCGATTGGGAGTCCGACTCTCTAACCATTAGGCCACGACTTCCCACTATTTAGGATACTTTGATGAATAAAAAGTAAAAAAAAAAAAAAAAAAAAAGAAGCTATGTTTTTAAAATATAAATATTTTGTAATAACACTACTGGTCAGTAATTTGGGGTTTAGTAATTTTCTTTTCTTTCTTTTTTTTTAAATAAAATCAATACTTTTATTCAGCAAGGATGTGTTTAATTGATAAAAAAAGTGATAGTAAAGAAAATATATTATTAGAATTTTTTTTTTTATTTTGAATAAATGCAGTTCTTTTTAACCTTTTATTCATCAAATATATTAGACAGCAGAACTGTTTCCAACACTCATAATAAATCCGAATATTAGAATGATTTCTAAATGATCATGTGATAGACTGGATGTGACACTGAAGGCTGGAGTAATGATGCTGAAAATTCAGCTTTGCATCACAGGAATAAATTATTTTTTTAAAGTATATTCAAATAGAAAACTATTATTTTAAGTTGTAATAATATTTCACAATATTACAGTTTTTTTCTAGCCTAGAAATCTAGACGCACCCTAGCGGCAGCAAAATGTATTTCGCAGCCTAGAGTACAGTCTAGCAACTCTCAATACACCTTCTAGCAGCAAAAACCCAGATTGGCTCAGGCCAATCACGTCGTGTATAGAGCAGGCGGGGCGGGCTTAACATATGACTACAGAGAGTTGCGACGGCTGCCACTTGAAAACAAAGAATGGCGGCTGCAGCTGTCGAACAACGATCTTTTGAATCGGCTTTGGCCGCGACTCTGGAGGACTTGGAGTTAAGTTTCTCTTTAAGAAAAGAGCAAAGACCGGCACTTAAGTCATTTTTAAAAAAGGAAGATGTGTTTGGAGTTTTGCCGACTGGATACGTTGCTCTGATTGGTTGTAGCGCTATCCTATTGCGTGCAGAGGGATTTTGAGAGACAGCCGTTTATCCCGCCCCTCGGAGTAAGCCTCGTCTATGGAGAGTTTCCAGACTAAACATCTTGATGTAAGTCTGGCTGGCCAGGCTAGTTTTTTTCTGTATTTTTGATCAAATAAATGCAGGCTTGATGAGCAGAAGAAACTTCTTTCAAAAACATTAAAAATAGTAATGTTTCAAAACTTTTGGTCTGTACTGTATATATATATATATATATATATATATACAGTACAGACCAAAAGTTTGGACACACCTTCTCATTCAAAGAGTTTTCTTTATTTTCATGACTATGAAAATTGTAGAGTCACACTGAAGGCACCAAGGGCTATTTGACCAAGAAGGAGAGTGATGGGGTGCTGCACCAGATGACCTGGCCTCCACACAGGGGCGGAGTGACAATCGGGACGATCGGGACTTTTGAGAGTGGCTGGAGCGGGAGCGCGGCGGCCGGCACTGTATTTCTCAGTCATAGTTACCCCCCTGCACACTCATCTCATCTACCCCGTCATATTCTTCATACAGAACTTTCATGGTCACAAAAAACAAACCAAAAATGAGCATTTAATTCATTTGTTTGTTCTTAAATTAACATAGAATGGAGTAAAACCTCCTGGGAATTCAACAGGTGAAATGACAGAAAAAACAGTGGCGCCACTCAAGCATTAACGTAAATATTGCTAGCCGCCCGTGAACTAGCACAAGCTAGTAAATGTTGGTAGCCTAATAATAATGACTAATTTAATTAGTGGTGGTAGACAGTGGTGTGTGTAGCAATTTCACTGGATCTAAACAAATCAGTCTAACCATAGACCACGTGACCAGTAGCGGTGGCTTTCTAAATATATTTAAAATAATTTTGCAAGGGTTATGACGTTAGTAATGGGTGGTGTTGGCCCAGTGGATAAGACACATGCCTTTGGCGTGAGAGACCCGGGTTCTAATCCACTGTGAGACACCAATGTGTCCCTGAGCAAGACACTTAACCCCTAGTTGCTCCAGAGGCGTGCGACCTCTGACATATATAGCAATTGTAAGTCGCTTTGGATAAAAGCGTCAGCTAAATGAATAAATGTAAATGTAGTAGTATATATTTTTTAGCATTTTTTTTTTTTGACAACCGAGGGCTGGTGGTTTACGAAATTTCCCGGTAGATTTTTTGGTCCCACTCCGCCCCTGCCTCCACAGTCAACGGACCTGAACCCAATCGAGATGGTTTAGGGGTGAGCTGGACCACAGACAGAAGGCAAAAGGGCTAACAAGTGCTAAGCATCTCTCTGTGAACTCCTTCAAGACTGTTGGAAGACCATTTCAGGTGACTACCTCTTGAAGCTCATCAAGAGAATGCCAAGAGTGTGCAAAGCAGTAATCAAAGCAAAAGGTGGCTACTTTGAAGAACCTATAATATGACATATTTTCAGTTGTTTCACACTTTTTTGTTATGTATATTGTGACGAGTGGGGCGGGGCCGAGGGACATGGGAGCGAGGCCGGTGGAGTGATTGGAGATGAGCTACACCTGTTCGACCCGCCGGTCTCGAGGCCCACGGAGGAGATGGAAGGATATAAAACTGGAGCGACGACAGTGAAGGACGAGAGAGGACCAGGCCTGGGCTTTTAGTTGTGTTTTGGTTTTTATTTGCGCGCACCAGTCGTCCGTGAGGGGCTGGTGCGCTGTTTTGTGTTTATTTTGCTTTATTAAAATGTTGTTGATTGTCCGCCGGTTCCCGCCTCCTTCTTCCCGATGATTATTAGAGTTTATATCGTTACAGTGGTGCCGAAGCCCGGGAGAAGGAGGGACGCGCTGCTGAAGATCCCTCGCCGCTGTGGTGAATCCGCGGTGCCAACGAGCAGGCGAGGAGTGTGCCGCCATGGACGCTCGAGGCGGTGGGCTGGAGCGAGTTGCCGGGGACGGGCGAGCTCCGGAACCGAAATTTTTTTATTTTTTTTTCTCCTCTCTCCCCTCTCTCGTCTCTGTCGCTCCTCCTTCCATCTCCTTTTCTCTCGCCTTGCCTGTCCTACCCCCAGGTTCCCGCAGGTCCCCGTGAGCGGTCTCCCCCGGAGGGAGGGGGGGGGGGTAGAGCGCAGTCTCGGGAGTACCCCCCGGCCTGCGAGGGGCGATGGGGGTATGTGACGAGTGGGGCGGGGCCGAGGGACATGGGAGCGAGGCCGGTGGAGTGATTGGAGATGAGCTACACCTGTTCGACCCGCCGGTCTTGAGGCCCACGGAGGAGATGGAAGGATATAAAACTGGAGCGACGACAGTGAAGGACGAGAGAGGACCAGGCCTGGGCTTTAGTTGTGTTTTGGTTTTTATTTGCGCGCACCAGTCGTCCGTGAGGGGCTGGTGCGCTGTTTTGTGTTTATTTTGCTTTATTAAAATGTTGTTGATTGTCCGCCGGTTCCCGCCTCCTTCTTCCCGATGATTATTAGAGTTTATATCGTTACATATATAATTCCATATATAATTCCACATGTGTTAATTCATAGTTTGGATGCCTTCAGTGTGAATCTACAATTTTCATAGTCATGAAAATAAAGAAAACTCTTTGAATGAGAAGGTGTGTCCAAACTTTTTGGTCTGTACTGTATATATATATATATATATATATATATATATATATATATATATATATATATATATATAATCACACTGTTTCATATTCACACAGAACACACAAAATCTCAAAACTAAATTTATGAGCTCATGAATAGCACAGATAGTTGACCCTGTCCTCTTGTGACAAAGTAACCTTTTTAGAACATAAAGAGAAGGTGACTTTCAATTGACTTTCTAATGCGTGTTTATAAAATGGACAGTTCCTAGCCTTGATTATGATTAGCTGATTATTTCCACATTGTGCCTAACAAAGCCCCCGGTCTAAAATCACTATAACACATAGCTTCTTACCACAGGGACTTGTTGATGTATTTTCTCGCAGTATAATTTTTTTTTAAGGATGACTTCCTTGGTGGTGTCACACTTTTTTCCCATCAAACTGTGTTTTGTGCATTTGTACATTAACCACTGTGACCCCTAAATCTTAAGGTAATTTAAGTGAAGGAAATGAAAGTGTGAGGGATGAATCGCATTTTAACAAGCAATAAAGAAATAATGGAATTCTTTGTTCTTAACTGCCTCATATTAAGGCCTTGTGAGAAATGACTCCATCTAATTACAAACCACATTTTTACAACAACAAATAGATCTTTAGTAATGAGAAAATAATTAAAGCTCTGGAAAAAGTAATCCACATATTGTGTGAAAAGAATCCTAAGAGTGGTCATACTGAGAGATAATTTATATGACTTAAGGGCTTAAGAACTGTTTGTATAATGCTTTTAGCCTTGTCATCCAGAGTATTTAGACAAATGGCTTTGAAAATTGTAGTTATTTTTCAAAAGTTTTAAAATGGTATTTTGTATTTCAAATCATATATTTGATGTACTGCCCATCCCTGGTTGTAGACAATGTAATTTATAGTGGTATGATAGTATATACCAGAGTTCAGTACGCAGGTAGCACACATATTTTGTTAAAGATGTCTGTTAAAGATTAAGCATAAGCTGTGTACAAACATCTGATAGATGTTTGTCAGACGTCAGTTTTACATACATTTTAAATCATATACATTATAAAGACGTCTTCTAAACATCTATTTGACATCTGATAGGAAACATCCTAGAGACGTACAGTATTGCAGATGAGCAAACACAAAAAAAAGTCTTGCAGATGTACTGTAAATGCAGACGTCAAATAGACATCCCTATGATGCACGTGTGCTATCAGAGTACAGCACTGAAAATATGGTCAAACTACTCAAATTTGCTGATAAAGGACAATACCTTAACATTTACAATAAATGTTACATCCTCCATCCTTTTGTTTTTCATTGTGCCAACTCTTTTCTATGTCCTTTACTTTCCTTTATGTGTGTGAGCCTTTTTGGAGATGCGAAGAGAAGCAGCCATGCATAGAATTGGTTCATCGTGGAAAAGCACCTCTTATATTTCAAACTGCTTTTAAAAAGAGACACGTTTATACATACATTTGCTATCCTGAGAAATCCTATTATACAGGGAGAGCCCAATAGCAAAGAGCTTGTCAGTTCCATCTAGGAAACACTTTCCTCAATATGGTGCACTCGTTGTAACCTCTCTTTTCCAAAGTCTTCCTTATAATGTGGCTAAACCAGACAGGTTCATCAATCTTCTATGAGCATTCAGCCTCAATATGCCCTTTTCAACCTATCCTTTCCCAGGAAGAACTTTTCATTACAAAAATGCATTACATTTCATGTCTTTGTAGCATACCTGCAATCAGACAAACTTTTGTTGTTATACCGTAGTTGAAATTTTATCACTTGTCTGTCACAGAGTATCACACAGTTCACAACAGTAAATTTTGTTGTTTTTCAAGAAGGTAGAAGGTTCCTCATAGAACTCTCTTGTATCACATAATGGACACTAAGTGAAGAGTAGTACTGGTCTACTTTGCTGATAAAACATATCAGTGGTTCATCAAAATGTGTTTACACCACTAAGCAATGTAGCAATGTGTTATTCATATAGATATTCATAAGTAAAGTGTTTTAGCACTTTTTTAAAACATTTGTACAGTTTATAATGAAACCCATCTTCTCTTATGTTGCAAATCCTTTTGCAATTTATGGAATATGTTAAGTATTTTCAATTTATTTATTTTATTGTTGTTGTTTTTTTAGTTTTTTTTTATAAAGAAGTTTGTCAGGTTTAAAAATAATAATTAAGTTAAAAAAGAAATAATTAAATATAAATATAAAAAGCCCCGGTATGCTTATCCAGAACACACACACACACACACACACACAGATATATACAGGTATATATATAATGTATGTGTTTGTGTGTGTGTGTGTGTGTATTCCACTCAGAAATGCCAGCCATTGGGCAGCACATCGCTTGTACTGGGAAGGTCAAGGTATAACTTTCTCATTTCAAGACCTGTTTGGGGAGTAAATACATTTTCATAAAAGCTATATTTAAGACTAATGGTTCAATTTCACTGCAAGATGTTGAGATGCCATTTTGCTCCTGGGAGGGAGTATGCAATGAGAACTTTAAAGAGAATGGATATGAGGCTTAAGGAGATAAGATGGCCTTGAGGAATTTTTGTAGAGCTAATGATTTGTCACCTTCATCTGCTACTCTGACAAATTTTACTAAGTGAAACCCTTGTTTAGGTACTGTCATATGCTACAAGGAGGGGGTGAAATATATGTGGTTCATATCAGGTTTTAAAAACTGAGCTATCAAAACACTTAATATAATTACAGCTATTGTTATGCTGTTAAAACTAAAAGGAGATTTTCATAAACAAATCATTTAGCATAAGCTTGAATCAACCCTGATTAGACACTTCACCAACAGCAAGATGTTAACTAGATTTCTATAAAATCTGAATTAAATGTGTTATGTTTTTCAGGGCATTGCTATAAAGTTAATGAGTTAGCTATTGGACTGAGTGGATATTAGCATTTTGTTACGCAGTTGCTAGATAAATTCTGAACATAATAAAATTCATTAGTAAAAGTGAATAGTGAAGTGAAAGCACATAAACTCGGCTATATACTATTTAAAGGCATTATTATTCATGTCACAATGTGACGGCTGTCTGCATATGCAATGTTCTCACAGCTACATTAAAGAGAATTAAGAAAATATGATTAGTTGACTTACCTAAAAACTTGTAAGACACCAAACTGAAACATGTAAAGATGGTCATGCAGAATAATGCATTAGTATGGGCTTTATAAGTACTAATAAACAGGCAATATGTTATCATTATGCATGCTAATAAGCAACCAATTAATAGTGAAAATTGGTCCTTAAAATAAAGTGTTACCATAAATATTACTAAATAGTTTACTTAAGTCCACAAACACACACACACACACACACACACACACACACACACACACACACACTTATATATTTCAGATTTACCAAACAATCATTTGTTCATTAATTAATTACTTAATTAATATTTTACTGTAAGTTATCTCACTATTTTAAGTCAGCTTATTACATTTTCTGGATCTTAAAAATAAACTGAATTTAGGTAACCCGTTGTCACAAATCAAGCATTTTCTTTCTTCCCCCTGCATATGCAACTCCCATATCTAAATGCTGGAATGCAAAGTATTCCAGGTGGTCTGCTATATCACTAACAACTGTTTTGCCAATTTTTGTGCTGTTACCTGATTTGTATTCTTTATTGGTGTGACAATCATGTTCAGTGAGACACAGGAAAGAGTAGATCCAATTGCAGATGTTTATTGATCAAGGGTATTCCAAAATCGTGATCGAAAACAATCCAAGGTCAAAACCAAACAAGCAGTCCAAAACCAACAAAGGAAAGGCACAGGAAAGGGAACTCGGAAAAACGAGGGATCTCGGAGGACGAGAAGACAAAGGAGAATCTCGGAGGACGAGAAGGCTGATAACACGAAGGGTAAGGACTCCATACAGACAACATGAAAAGACAGGTAGTTATAGAGAGGCTAATGACAATTAAGTGAATGCACCTGGTGCAATTAGCAGGCATGCAATTACTGTGATGACAGGACCAGACTAGTGGAATACTAGTGCCTACGCAGAAAAGCAAACACAAAAACACAAGTCCAGGAAGGACATAGCGTGACGCCCACCAGGGCAGAGCAGAAGACCACCACATCTGTGCGGTCAGAACAGCAGCCCCCCAGGGCGGAGCAGAAGACCACCACAACCGTGTGGTCGGGATAGAAGCCCCCCAGGCCGGAGCAGAAGACCACCACGTCCGTGTGGTCGAGGCCGGAGTCCCCCAGGGCAGAGCAGAAGACCACCACAACCGTGTGGTCGGGATGGCAGAAGAGTAAGTCTGGTTGGGCAAGTCAGAAACAAAGAACATGAACATGTTAAGGGTAGCCTCCGTGGCCACAACAGGAACAGTCGGGTGCTCGGAGAGTTCGACTGAGACGTGACGAGCCTCTGGAAGTTCCGCAGAGGCGAGGAGAGACTCTGGTAGTTCAGCAGAGACGTGGAACGGTTCTGGTAGTTCATCAGAGACGTGGAGAGGCTCTGATAGTTCAGCAGAGACGTGGGGAGGCTCTGGTAGTTCATCAGAGACGTGAAGAGGCTCTGGTAGTTCCACAGAGAAGTGACGAGACTCTGGTAATCCCATGGTGTTTATACTGGTCTCCAGAAGATCAATGCTGACTTGACTGTTCATGAAGATCAATGGTGACTTGCCCTTGTTCATGAAGATCACTGGTGACTTGAATTTGTTCATGAAGAGCAATGGTGACTTGCCTTTGTTCATGAAGATCACTGGTGACTTGAATTCTCCCCTGAAGAACCCCGGTGACTTGACTCTGCCCTTGAAGATCACCAGTGACTTGACTCTGTCCTTGAAGATCACCAGTGACTTGACTCTGTCCTTGAAGATCACCAGTGACTTGACTCTGTCCTTGAAGATCACCAGTGACATGACTTTACTCTGGAAGGTCAACGGAAACTAGTCCAGACTCTGGAAGGTCAATGGTGACTAGCCCTGACTCTGGAAGGTCGACGGTGACTAACCCTGACTCTGGAGGGTCAATGGTAACTAGTCCTGACTCAGGAAGGTCAACGGTGACTAGCCCTGACTCTGGAGGGTCCATGAGCACCTGACTCGACTCTGAAGGGTCCACGAGCACCTGACTCGACTCTGCATTGCATTTCCGACGAGTGCTTGTGGTGTACAGCCAATCACAATGCACTAGGTCAATTGGCCAATCAGATCAGACTGCACTTGTCAGAAGGAGGGAAAACTACGGATTTGAGAGAGGCGGGGCATAAAGGACCTACAATTATGTACAGTATTTGAAAAATTTAGTTTTTTGAACATTAAAGCATGTCAAGATTTGTTGTTACACCAAATACACAAAATAATGATCTTTAAAAAAAGCATCATATGACCCCTTTAAGTCATGTTTTCTCAAATTTTCCAAACCGTGGCAAAAGCCAGTCTCCCTTTATTGCAGAATGTGATATATACGCTCAACCAATCACAGCGCACCATTCCACAAACTCTAGACAGTAATGTTGTACCTTTACGTTAATATCTGTTTCCCAAAACGTTCTTAGTTAAGTATACCTTCTGTAAGTCATTCGTTCGTAAGTTAAGTCTGGACCACTCGTAGCTATACCTTATCGCTGTTCACAGCTCACTTCGCTAAAGGCCAACACTGTGCAAAAAGCTTCTTCACATTTTAGTCGAAATGATTGTAATTCTGTGGCAAGAAAAAGTGCAGAGCAAAATAAATATTACAATTCTAAAGTTGTAATACACCCAGTGTTAAATTAATTGAAATGTTTTTATGCAAAGAATAAAATTGTCATTATAACGGTGGTTGTTATTTTTTTCCATTATAATATACAAAGGCACATCGTCTGGTAAATTATTAGGCAGCACATAATAGTTTAATAGTCCTAAATCAAAGACGTCTGTGTCCGTGGAGCCAGTTAGGCCTAGTGTAAGTGCACTATTTCACAATTGTGTCAGAATAAGTACCATGTCAAAAGATACCATTAAAAAATAATAGTAATAATTGCCTGCCACAGAAGCATATTCAGCAGCTTTCGCATCTTGTTGTTCCAATTTTGTAGAGACAATTTCGATGGAGCTACCCCCTAAGCCCCGATATTCAGCTGCTGGCTGCTCTCCATTTTTATGTTGTGGGGAGTTTTCTGGAGGTGGTTGGGGATGGATATGGGCTGAATAAGACCTTGGTGTGGTGGTGTGTTCACTCAGTCACCAATATCCTGCTCCGTTACTCCACTGATTATACAGCATATATGCTTTCGCCAGCCACAAAGTGATGGAGGCACTTCAAGGCTTCCATGTCTTTGCGGGTGTCCCGTGAATAAATGGCCTTGTGGATGGTACACTTATACCCATCGCCAGGCCATCAGTGCTCGACCATGCCTTTATAATATATATATATATATAAACATGATAATAAATTACCCTTTCAAAAGCAAGCGAAGACAAAAAGCCAATTAATGTAGATGGTTAAGGCAGAATAATTTTGGCTGTGAGGTTACAGCCTCAAACTTGCATTATACATGCATAAATAAACACACACACACACACACACGTGTGTGTGTGTGTGTGTGTGTGTGTGTGTGATATCCAAGGTTGCATTTAGTTAGAAATTTTGATTATTTTATAAATGCAGTGAGCCCCGATAAATGAAATTTATATTATTTCTAAAGTGCTTATTTATAATGAACATCACTTTCTCAATACTGTACCTGATCTATAACACAGAGAAAGAGCTCCTGTGATGAAAAATCGATTCTCGAGCCGTTGCTATCAACCTATTCAGCACCACCACCATGGGGAGCACCTGCTAATGTCACACGTAAGAAGGTTTAAAAAAGGTGGCCAACTAGAGTGTGCTTTCTAACGCCGCGAGCGTTGCCACCGCATTATGAGCGCTGAGTAACCACAAGTTATCAAACAAACGCATCAAAGCACATTTTCGCAAATAGCTGTCAGCTTTGCCTCGCCGCTGTGTTACAATTGACGGCTAGAGTGAAATTAAATTAAAACACTAGTTAAAATATTTATTATTCAAAGATGAAAATTTTGTAGCCTACTTAGTAAGTTAAGTTTGTTTCTTAGAACGAATAAAACACGCACATACTTTTCTATTCATTACCTGTCCTTTATTTTCCCCAGCTACTTGGGGAAAAGATATGACATGATCCTGAGTGCGACGGGCAGCATTTATTCTTATTTGTCTACATCTAAAATAATAATAAAAATAATTAACATTGTAATGCATATGTAAAATGTGAAATTGCAATCTTATTCACAGTCTATAGCAGGGGTCATCAACTATATTTGTCAAAGGGCCAGAATTTTTCTCTGCAGACACTGTAAGGGCCAGATACTCGTAATATAAAATACAATTCGAATTGTATCCTAATATGTTATTATTTGATATACTAATTCTAATTCCAAATGTATGTTATTTTTTTACATATTACCTCTACTGCAGCGAGCCACCAGGGGGCGATAGCGATATTTTAGGCTTCATATTTGTGAGGCTGTCATGCTGTCCATCACTGTAACATGCAGGTCGTAGTTTGTGGAGAACACTAGAAGAAAGGCCTTCTGAATATATTTAAATGAAAAAATGGCACTCTCAAAGAGCCTTAAGCGAAAAGTTGATTCAGAGAACCGTAGTTTTAATGAAGAATTGACTGATAAGTACGTATTCATAGTGCCTACAGTTAGAAATGCTGTACCTGTGTGCCTCATTTGGTTTTTTTCTCGTTAGATTTAAAAATAAATAAATATGGAACGGACCCGAATATTCGTTCGGTGGGTTGGTATTCGATTTGAAAATTTGACATTCGAATATTATTATTATTTTAATTTATTTTTTTGCACATTTGGGATCCCCCGCGAAACGGTTCTCATTCTCCCTTAAATAAGGCCGGCGACACACTGGCTGTGTGAGCGTCTCAGCTGCGTGGCGTGTCCGTTTTTTATTTCGGCTCCCATTTAACAGGTTGGAGTTTGCACACTGAGACACGCGTCTCAGGCGCGCTCGAGCCACACGGAAAATGCGTGCATGCTAGAAATAGAACCGACGCGTGTTCCAGCAACGGGAGTGTTCTCTGGCTAGAGCGCAGAACAGCGGAGTTTGTATGGACCGAAGTGCATGTCTGAGCTTGTGTTTTGTTGCTTTCCTTTATTTAAATTTCGTTTTTTCTTTATTTAAATTTCGTTTTTCTTTATTTAAATTTCGTTTTTTCTTTAATTTAAATTTCGTTTTTTCTTTCATTTAAATTTCGTTTTTTCTATTTAAATTTCGTTTTTCTTTATTTAAATTTCGTTTTTTCTTTATTTAAATTTCTTTTTTTCTTTATTTAAATTTCCTTTTTCTTTATTTAAATCTACCCTTACTGTGCCAATTTGTTAGTCAGAAAAATATAAGACTACCTTAAAAGTATTGCTTAATTTAATAGACCTGTTTGTGTGCGTTTTATATCACTAGTGCAGTGTCCGTTCTTGGAGCATAAGCCCTGCCCGCGTGAGGTGCGCCGCTTCCCGCTCGCGCTGTTCTGATTGTAGTTTACTAAAAGTTAATTAATTCTGAATGTGTCGCGTCTTGCGTGTCCATCTATATTGCACCAAATGCGACACTGCACTCACTCCCTTGTGAAGCCGATTGGATGAACGGTTCTCAAAATAAAAAAAATGCAAACGGACATACAGACACAGATTCCTGGCTTTATTAGAGAGAAAAATATGTTAATTACTACCGAAGCTTCGAAGCTCAAAAAATGGTATTCGGACCAGTGCTAAACTTCTTCCTCTTACAAGGCTATTCCTGGATTCAGTATTATTCTGGGGGCCGGATGGAAATCTCTGGCGGGCCGGATTGGGCCGCCAGTTGACTTTGCATGGTCTATAGCATTTTATAATTAAGTTGGCTTGAGAAAGCCAACTTACTGAAATCCTATTTAAACTTCTTCTTCTTCTTCTTCTTCAAATTTTTGGACACTAACTCCTCCTAGACCGTTCAAGCTACATACTCCAAACTCGGGTCAGACCTTCATACTGTTCTGACTTGGTGTGCTATATCTTTTCAGACTGGTTTGAGTTACGGTTTTCTTAAAAATTAATATTAAAAATCATAAAAATCCCATAGACTTTCATTGACAGGATGTTCAGATGACCCAAGCTCCAAATCCCATTAGACTCAATCAAGCTTTGATGCTAATCAATTTAAACTCATTCAAACTCATCTATCTATCTATCTATCTATCTATCTATCTATCTATCTATCTATCTGACTATTTCTATCTATCTATCTATCTATCTATCTATCTATCTATCTTAATAATATGCTCATAATGCTAAAATCATGCTAGCAACATGCTAGTCGCATGCTAGTCATGCTAGAAAAATGCTAGCAACATGCTAATCATGCTAGAAACATGCTAGTCGCATGCTAGTCATGCTAGAAACATGCTAGCAACATGCTAATCATGTTAGAAACATGCTAGCAACATGCTAATCATACTAAAATCAAGCTAGCAACATGCTAGTCGCATGCTAGTCATGCTAGAAACATGCTAACAACATTTTTATTCATGCTAAAATCATGCTAGCAAAACATGCTAATCAAACCAGCAACTTGCTAGTCGCATGCTAGTCATGCTAGAAACAAGCTAGCAACATGCTAATCATGCTAAAATCATGCTAGCAACATGCTAGTTGTATGCTAGTCATGCTAGAAACATGATAGCAACATGCTAATCATGCTAGCAACATGCTAGTCGCATGCTAATCATGCTAGAAACATGCTAACAACATGCTAGTCGCATGCTAGTCATGCTAGAAACATGCTAGCAACATGCTAACCATGCTAGAAACTTGCTAGCAACATGTTAATCATGCTAAAATCATGCTTGCAACATGTTAGTCGCATGCTTATCATGCTAGAAACATGCTAGAGACATGGAGGGGAGGGGGGGGGGAGTAGAGCGCAGTCTCGGGAGTACCCCCCGGCCTGCGAGGGGCGATGGGGGTATGTGACGAGTGGGGCGGGGCCGAGGGACATGGGAGCGAGGCCGGTGGAGTGATTGGAGATCACTACACCTGTTCGACCCACCGGTCTCGAGGCCCACGGAGGAGATGGAAGGATATAAAACTGGAGCGACGACAGTGAAGGACGAGAGAGGACCAGGCCTGGGCTTTTAGTTGTGTTTTGGTTTTATTTTGAATAATTAAATGTTATTTGATTGTCCGCCGGTTCCCGCCTCCTTCTTGATGAATATGAAAGGTTTTATCATTACAGTTATATTATAATGTTATTGTTTTTTTTTAGTTTGTCGTTCCATTTCCATTTACAAACCAAAATTTTACAATTACAGTCAGTTTGCAACCTGTCTCTTTGCGCCAACTGGTGGTAGTTTTGCGAATAACTTTAACACGCAACTGACTTGCACTTAACGCTGTGGCCCTTTGGTGGCGGTACACGTGTTGGTAATAAGCATTTTGGTTGTCCACCTGCTGTTAAAGGTGATGGGAGGACCAGCCAGAAAGGGGCTACTAGAAGTAGACTGACCCCATCCAGGCGGACTCTCTCCAGAAATCCCAGGAGCAGAACAATTGGTGTAAAGGTGTACAGACGCAGCCACGGCCACATCTGTACCGTAGCATCCAGTCCCAGAAGAGCTGGATGTGTGAGGGAGAACCTGAGTGGACAATGTCAGGTCTCTCGAGATGCAAACAAGTCCACTAAATCCTGGCCAAACACCCTTCAAATCTATTCCACCACCTCGGGAAGAAGCCTTCATTTTCCAGGCCTCAGTCTCTGCCTCAACATAATATCTGCTCCAGGGAGAGCAGCTTTGCCTGGATCTGGTGTGCCTGTTTGCAAAGTCGGTTGATGTAAGAAACCACTGATGTGTTGTCTGTACAAACAAGCACATGATGGCCTCTGGCAAGGTCTGGGAGGAAGTGTTTCATCACTCCAAACAAGACCAACATCTCGAGACAGTTTGTGTGCCACAAAAGATGATGGTCCCCCGCAGACCCCGAGCAGAGTGACCACTCATGATCGCTCCCCAGCCTGTAAGGGACGTATCCATCATAAGTGTTATGCGATGACAAGGAGCTCCCAACATGGGACCCTGAGAAAGGAACCATGGCTTCTTCCACATGACTAAGGCATGAAGGCATCGCTGCATGACCTTGATCATGTGAAATATGTTGCCCCTCAGGGAAATCCCCCTGGTTCTGAGCCACACTGCAAGGGTCTCATGAACAGCAGACCAAAATATATCACATTGGATGCAGCTGCCATCAGATGCATCAGTCTCTGAACTTTCTTTCTAAGATTGACTAGTTATTTGATATTTGATTTATTTGATTGATTGATTTATTGATTTTCTTAACACAGATTAGTGAATTATTTGTTCAGACAGCTGACTCACCAGTTACAACAAATCTTACTATAAAGAGCATCACTGTAGTTACAGCATCTCTGTAACATACTGTTGAAACTTTCTGAATGCATGGCTAAGCAGGACATGACATTTTGTGAAATGTCATGTCCTGTAACCCCCAAGTTAATATGTATTATACACTTGGAGTGCTGAGCTGCACTGAAATGCAATGAAAATCAGCTCTTTAACCGCTTGGTGTAAAAATATATAAATAAATAAATGTGCAGAGTCTTGCACTTCTAACATAAAAACTACTTTCAGAGGTCTCGTTTCAGCTGAACCACCAGCTTTTATTAGTTTCCAGGGTGACACAGGCTCAAAGTGTGTGTTGTTCTCCTTTCTCTTGAAGGCGCACATCAATTGTATCCCCCGAGTTGAGTAGTTCATAATTAGATGCTGGCTAAGTGTTAGAGGACATGGGTATGCTGCAAGGTCTAAGTCTGCATAAAGAGATAACTGATTAAAAAACTAAATAAGTAACAGTGTTAACATAGTTATAGAACAGTCATTCTCTGTCATGAAACCAAATTTATTTATGCTATTTGGAATGAGCAATGGCAAGCTTTAACATTAAGGCAATTGGAAGTCACATAAAAATCATCATCTGTAGACAATACCACCATCATCAGAAGTTAGTAGAAAAGTACAAAAAACAAACAAAATTCCTAAGTTCAGTGCTGTATAGGGGAAGTTTTCACTAGTTCGATCTAGTTCATCAAAATGAACAAATCTTTATTCAATATTGGCACCCTTGGTAAATATGTCAAAGGCAGCTGCGAAAATAAATAAATAAATGCATTGTTCATCCTTTTGATCTTTTATTTACAAAGTTCTAACCTATCATTGAAGTAAAACAATTAAAAGTGGGTGGAAAGTCTCATTGGGAAATAAAGGTTTTCTCTAGTTCATATTGGTCACAATTATTGGTACCAAATTATTGCAATGTCCTTTTCCAAAGATAACAGCTCTGAGTTGAGAGAGCTGATCATAGATCAGAGACCACTCCTTCATGCAGAATCTCTCCAGATTCTTCAGATTCCCAGATCCATGTTGGTGCTTTTTCTCTTCAGTTCACCCCACTCATTTTCTATAGGGTTCAGGTCAGAGTACTGGGACGGCCATGGCAGAAGGTTAATTTTCTGACCATAGAAGCCAGTGCCATTTGAAGTTCCAGTCTTTACTGACAACTGAATATTCCGGAGTTTGTTTCTGGATGAGGGAGGATAATTTTACTTGATACCCTTCTGAACAACATGTGGTGATGTTGGGGCTGTTTGATCTATCTATCTATCTATCTATCTATCTATCTATCTATCTATCTATCTATCTATATATATATATATATATATATATATATATATATATATATACAGTACAGACCAAAAGTTTGGACACACCTTCTCATTCAAAGAGTTTTCTTTATTTTCATGACTATGAAAATTGTAGATTCACACTGAAGGCATCAAAACCATGAATTAACACATGTGGAATTATATACATAACAAAAACAGTGTGAAACAACTGAAAATATGTCATTCTAGGTTCTTCAAAGTAGCCACCTTTTGCTTTGATTACTGCTTTGCACACTCTTGGCATTCTCTTGATGAGCTTCAAGAGGTAGTCACCTGAAATGGTCTTCCAACAGTCTTGAAGGGGTTCCCCGAGAGATGCTTAGCACTTGTTTGCCCTTTTGCCTTCAGTCTGTGGTCCAGCTCACCCCTAAACCATCTCGATTGGGTTCAGGTCCGGTGACTGTGGAGGACAGGTCATCTGGCGCAGCACCCCATCACTCTCCTTCTTGGTCAAATAGCCCTTGATGCCTTCAGTGTGACTATACAATTTTCATAGTCATGAAAATAAAGAAAACTCTTTGAATGAGAAGGTGTGTCCAAACTTTTGGTCTGTACTGTATATATATATATATATATATATATATATAGAGAGAGAGAGAGAGAGAGAGAGAGAGAGAGAGAGAGGGGGGAAAATGAGAAACAAGAGACCAAAAAATTCAGATGAGCTGAAGGCCACTGTCTGGCCACTGAAAGAAACCTGGGCTTCCATACCACCTCAGCAATGCCACAAACTGATCACCGCCATGTCAGGCCGAATTGAGGCAGTAAATCAAAAGGAGCCTACTAGGAACACACTTTCCAGAAGACCAACAATTCACTATTTTTTATTTTTTTTAAATGGTCTTATGAAGTATTCTAATTTGTTGAGATAGTGAATTGGTGGGGTTTTGTTAAATGTAAGCCAAATTCATCACATTTAAAAGAACCAAAGACTTAAACTACTTCACTCTGTGTGCACTGAATTTATTTAATACATGAGTTTCACAAATACATGAGTTTCACAATTTGAGTTGAATTACTGAAATAAATGAACGTTTCCAAGACATTCTAATTTATTGAGATGCACCTGTATACATATTAAGAGAACGTGATAAACACCATATAAAAAAAAAAAAAGTTAATTTATGCCAAAATCATTATTGTATCTGGACAAAATTGAAAAGTCCATTTTAAATTTTACACAAAATGCAATTTTCACCCAGGGTATTAGGTTATGTTTTCTCCCCTTTTTTTCCACAACGTGAAAAACACCAGTATCCCTTTTTTGCAGAATGTGATATATCTGCTCAAGCAATCAAAGTGCACCATTCCATGCACTCTAGACCGTAATGGTGGCACTTTGAATACACCCGACATCTTAGTTTTCCTCATCTACTTTGTACTTTATCAACAAACAAGGGCTGCACAATAAATCGCATGTGATTGTAATTCACACGACTGAGGTCTTCCAGTTAGAAAGTCCAGGATCAAATTACAGAGGGAACTGTTAAGGCCCAGCAGGTTTAGTTTGTTGATGAGCTGTTGTGGTATTATTGTGTTGAATGCTGAGCTGAAGTTGATGAACAGCATTCTAACATAGGAGTCTTTATTCTCTAGGTGGGTAAAAGCCACGTGGAGGGTGGAGGAAATAGCATCGTCTGTAGAGCGGTTTGGACGGTATGCAAACTGGAGCGGATTGAGTGTGTTGGGGAGACTGGCTGTGGATATGAGACATGTGGGGACGATGATATCTGTTAGGACACCTGTTTCGTCAGGACCTTTAGCCTTACGTGGGTTAATCCTAGGTAGGGTCTTGCTTAAGTTGGCTGGAGACAGACAGAGTGCCTGTTCGGCAGTTTTTATGCAGGTGTGTCATTCTGTATGTCAAACCATGAATAAAAGTGGTTGAGTGCATCCAGGAGGATGTGTTATCATCACAGGCCTGTGGCAGGGGCTTGTAGTCAGTGATGGTCTGAATGGCTTGCCACAGGCTCCGTGTGTCTGTGAAATTATTGTTGATTTTCTGAGCATATGAACGTTTTGCATTTTTGATGCCACAGGACACATTGGCTCTTGCTGTTTTGAGGGCTATTTTATCTCTTGATCTGAATGCTTCATCCTGGTGTTTAGCAGCCCACAAACCTTTGCTGGGACATCCCAGGACATCCAAGATGTAGTTCACTTTCTTCAGTAGAACACAAAGACTTTTTACTCAAACCATTGCAGTCTGTCAGTCATATAATGTAAGTGAATGGGAATAATGGATTTGAGAATCCAAAAAAAAAACATACACAAAACCAAATTAAACTCTGCGGCTCATGACAATTCATTGATGTGTAAAAATGCGTGACACATCTTCTTCTTCTTGCTTTATGTCAATAGGAAGAAGAAGACTTGTCACGTGCCAGCTGTCGCGAGCAAACTCAGGACGCGCTCAGGGCAGTTTGGACATTGCGTTGAATCAGAGGCAAAAATCAACATAGGCCTAAATATTGTTCAGTTTCTTGTACAGATCGAGCGTTTCATGTCTTTAAACATCAACGTATCATCAGCCTCAGGGTTTCAATTGGGTTTGTTTGTGTGTTTTGCCTTTTTTTTCTTTTCTTTTTTCTCAAAGCCCTGATTCCCATTCACTTACATTAAATGTCTGGCAGACTGCAACAGTTTGAGTTAAAAATCTTCTTTTGCATTCTACTGAAGAAACAAAGTTTCATATTTTCAAAAAACATTTTCATTTTTGGGTAAACTATCCATTTAAATTATTTCAATTTAATTTTGAACATGTCAAATGAGAAAGAAAGTTTAATTTTGATACAAACAATACATTACCTTACAAAAAATTACTGCAGTTTTTTAGAAGTAATACTACAGTTTTTGTTACATGTAGAAAAATGCTGTTTTTTGGACATGAAAAAACTGCAATATTGCAGTATTATTGTAAAAAAAGAAGTCTGAAGTTTTACTTTTGTATTTTAGTACTACTGCAGTTGTACTGCAGTTGTATTTTGGAAGTACTTCAGCTGTACTGCATCTGTATCTCAGTATTATTTTACTAGTACTTTAGATGTATTGGAGCAGATGCAGTACAGCTGAAGTATTTCTAAAATACAACTGCAGTACAATTGCAGTAGTACTAAAATAAAGATTACAACTAAAGTACAAGTACTAATAAAATGCTGTACAGATACAACCGTGTTATCCAGAAAATAGTTTTATTTTCACACATATATGAATTTATGTACAAAACAACAGTGAAACTGCAATGTAACAATACATGTTTTTTTAATTTTAATTTAAACTTTAAATAACCGGCTGAGAGTTAGAAATTAAGTGAATAAATAAATCCTTTGCAAATAAACACTTTATAGTCTATTTCCATTACTCAGGAAGGTTTCGTTTTTTGAATAGCTTGTCCTCGTTGTTAAGCTTGGTTCTTATGAAAAGAAAAAAAGATTCAGAAAAACTATCAAGTTTCAGTTACAGTCAACAACATATAGTAACATATAGCATATAGTATGCTTAAACTGAATCTTGCATTGTGGTTTCACCAAATGTTTGGGGTAAGTATTAATACTGTTCCCAATTCATTTGTAATGGCATATTGGTCAGCATTAATGGCTATGAACATTTCAAGTAAATTAAGTTAAGGTAATACTTTACTTCTTAAAGCATTTATGTATAATACATAATTAAGGTGTTCATAATGCACATTATATTGCATTGTATATTTTCATAAATAATTGTTACTAAAGTTAAAATGCATTATATATGCAGATTGGTAGTTACATCTGAAATTGGTTGTTTGTCATTTGTTTTAATGCCTTACACATTATGCATAACACTTTTTTATGAAGCCTGTATTTATAATGCATTACAAGTGTATTTTTATTGTATTATAATGCATGCATAATGCCTTATAAACAACTTTATAATGTGTTATATCGTCTCATTGATAATCTTAACAATAGTAATAATACTTATTTGTGGTTATAAGTATTAAGAGTATGACTATTTATAATTTTATTCACTTATGTAATAATGGATTATATATCCCATAGTTTCATATATTTTGTTTCCCCAAGAGTCATACTGTATCTTGACTTTGTTGACTTAAGTTACAACATTGTATTTTTAAATGTAAAAGTTTCCAGTGAGTTTAAAGGGATAGTTCACCCCCCCCCACCCCCCCCCCCCCAAAAAAAAAAATCATAATTAATTCACCCTCACATTGTTGTGACTAAACCTGTATTGGTTTACAATTTTGTGTTTTTTTTTTTTCAAACTTATACAGGTTTGCAACGACATGAGGGTAAATAGATGAGGATATAATTTTTATTTTTAAGGTGAACTATCCCTTTAACTCACTGGAAACTCTTTTACATTTAAAACAATACAATATTGTTTTGTTGATTGCACATATGGAACATGTTTTATTTACTATGTATTACAATAAAAATGTAAAAAGCAAATGTCTTATAACCACATGATATCTTATGGCTTGTTAAAGCAGGCAAAGACTACTTATAAAAATCATGAGCACATTGTTTAATGCTTTAGATGTTTAAAATAAGACTTTGTTAATGTCTCTTTACTTTAAGCAGTTAAAGAGACTCATAAGATGTAAAATGATACTGTGCGGATCTTCAATGTCAATAATGTCAAAGATATAAGTCTTGGGTAAGCAAAATATAGGAAATTATGGGATATATAATCCATTATTACATAAGTGAATTAAATTGTTCATTTTGTGTTATAAACAGTCTACTCTTAATAGTTATTACCACAAATAAGTAATTATTATTAATATTATTATGATTATCCATGAGAAGATATAACACATATATTATAAGGTTGTTTATATGTTTATTTGTTTATATAATGCTTTATAAGGCTCAACCTGGTGTTATGCACTCTTAAACGTTATGACCACAAATAGGTAAGCATTATAATGTATTATTACTCTTATGTTTTTTTATATGATAATACAAAATGATAAGTACAGGCTTCATAGGAATTGTTACTCAAATCTATTGCATTAATACAATGAAAAACACATGGGGAAGTGGTCTCATTAAGCTCACATATAGAGCAAATCCCACTTCATGGAAAATCATGATTTCTGTTGTTGAAACTTTACTTTTTATTAGGCAAGGTAAATATGTTGTTCTTAAGTTATCTGGGATAATATCCAGCAGTCACTGGAGAAGTACTAAAACTTGAATCATATGTTAACTGATATGATTTTTCTTTTTGATATTTTTTCTTTATGAATATAATTTAAAATACGAAAATAGTTGATGTTATTATGTAAAAAAAAACAAACAAAAACAAAAAAACTTTTCCATATGTATACAGTTTATCAACAATTCTTTAATAATTGTAAAAAAAATAATTTAATTAAAGTGTTTATTTTTTTTATGTATTTTTTTTAAATGTTAAGAATTTAAATGTAAAAGGCATAGGGGGCCAAGAGCATGCGGGTATCAAATGTGTTTTAATTCCACTCCAGAGTTTTTAAATTTGCAATTAAATAAGTCTTTTAATTATCATTTGATGACAAAAGATCTAATTCTGAAAGCTATTAATATAACAATTCGAAATTACTTAAAAATTTACTATAAACAACTAATAATATACATGGACTGAAACAAACTAAATTGTTTGACAAATAAATAATAAAGCAACTGATAAAAATCCCAAATTCTCTTTCACAGCAGAGCTAGTCTGTAGAAATACATGAGGAGTTACCTATTAAGACGGACACTGTGTGAACTGGAAGTGCCTCTTTGCTGGTCTCTGCATTGGGTGCCTTTCTTCCATTTAGAGAGTGAGTGGCAAGAGTTTCTCGCCCAAAGGTTACAAGGAAAAGCTCGCTGGTAAATTTTTTTAAATCTTGGGTGTTGATCCTATCAAACTGGCTTCTCTTGATCCGCACCCCCTCCCCCAAATTGATGTAATCGACTACCTAGTGGGGAACAGCAGAGAACAAATTGTTTTCTTTTCTTTTCTTAAAAAGTAAAAGAATTGAAAAAAAGTTGACCACCACAGTGATAGACTACAATCTAAAACAAAATGGCTCAGAAATGCCTTTTAGAATAAATTATAAAGTTACAGAGCAAAATCCAAATACTTTGCCCAGTACAGAGTTAAAAACAACATCAGCAACCCCAAGTTGTGTTAAGTGAAAGAGGTAGATTTTAACCCACCTTCTAGCCAGAATTGAAAATTCTGACAGAAAATGGAATACAATACAATAATTGTATAATTGGGGACCTACTTACCTGCTTACTTCCTTGAGCAGAGTATGGTTCTTGAATTTGAGAACCGATGTTTTGAGAAGATGAGGTCTGCAGAGTGTCAGGCTTTATTTCTTTATTTCTCCTACTGTGCCTTTTAGCTCCTGCACAACAGCATGCATTTCTGGAAAAAAGCAGAGCGACACAATCATGTTCACGATCCACAAAACCTTTACAGTGCCCTCCACATCTATTGGCACCATTTATCCTCTTGGTCTTTCATTCAAAATTCTAATCTAAAATCAAAATAAAATAATTGGGAAAAATATTCATATGAATTGATAAATACAGTCGTGGACAGGATAAATGGGGAGTTGGAAAATTAGCCTATTTCCAAAAAAAAAAAAGTGGAGTGTTCCTTTTCATCAGGCACAGCATTTTCCTAATGAAGCTGTCGCTTTAATTGTCAGTTCGCAAAGACCCACCCCCCTTAGTTACTGTCGCTATGCCCGACAAGCTATGCTGCCCTCATGCCATTCCATGTTCTCACGCAAGGAAAAATACATTGCGTAGCAGAGAGGAGACTGACAACGCACTCACTGACAGACAGGACAGAACAGGTTACTTTTCGGTTACTTTTGATATTTCTGCGTGTGAGATCATTGCAAGATCTCTGTTTGCGAGTGACTGCCTGTGTGTGTGTGTGTGCCCTACAATAAAAGCAGCACTTTAATTTAGAACAGTGATTCAACTGACTTGTAACCTGGGCATTCATTGTTTAATGCACACCTTCCAGCCAATCAGAATCGTATTCAAAAAGAACATGATATTATATACATTGAAGAAGATAGTTCACAAAATTGAGAACAATTGCTGTACTATAGCTAGATTTCATTATACCTTTCCACTCCCTCAGCTCTCTCTCTCTCTGCTTTTATCCTGAAGCGACACTCATATTTTAAATCTTCTTTAAGCTCTTTAATTTCATTTTTTAACTCTTTGATCTCTTCAGCCATGTCTGACCTCTTACATGGCTGAGGAGACAAAGGACTTGGTACACTTGAATCCTTCAGCACTCCCACAGCAGGTCTTGGTTCCTGAAGTACAATATCCGTTATTATGTATTCTAGCTGTAAAGTTATAGTTTATGAAAGATAAAATAAAGTAGCTTCCTGCTCACATTTATTTGAATGCAGCTTTGTTTCACCGCAGCCATAATCTTCTGTTGAATGATGTTTTCGGTCTTTTTTTTTTTTGTTACCGGTGCATTTTCCTGAAAATAGAAATCACACAATAAAAAAGTATCCCAGAAAAATTTAAGTATTAAACATAAATGCTTGTCTACAGTGTATTTACATGTATAAAATATACAGGACTAGGCCTACATGTAACTGGATTTCTTGATCTTATTTAAATACTATCTAAAATCAGGTTGACATTTGAGTTAGAATGTGAATGAGATTTTATCCATTTACCAGGTCCAGAAATGAAGTCTCGCCAACATCTGTTGAGGACCTTTTTACTTTCTCTCTTCTACCCTTTCCTAATGTTTCCTCTGTTGCAAAGAGGGGTATACTGTCAAAGTCACAGCCATTTTAAAAAATTTTTCTCAAGTTAATTAGGAGCTGACGCTCTCCTAAAAAAAACAAAAACAAAAAACAAAAGACACATTCAGTGAAGTTTTGTTTATTCCATTATTATAAATGTTTTTTTTTTTTCATAAGTTTTTATATTTTAACTGTTGAGCTTCAATGATAGCATAATACATTTGTCTATTCACAAAGGATTGTGCGTTAACTGGTTGGAGTGAGATTTTAATGATAGCCTACGATTAATCAGTCTCACTTTGAAATTAATATCTTTCCAACGCATTAAAATGGATCCCATAAATGGTCAGTTTACTTCTGGTAATTGTATTACTAAAACATGACAGTGAATGTATCACCTCCAAAAAAACAACATTGTTTTGTCTTTCTATCAGACTCGAGGTCTGTGTTGATCAGTCCTCGCGAGGCTGTGCTCGTGCCTTAATTGCGCAACTGCGCGTGCGCTACAAATCAGTACGTAAGCAGCGTTTCCCCCTATTTTCTCAACTGTGTTTGAATAAAAGATAAATAAAAGTATTTGTACAGCTCTCTAAATTAAATAACCAAAGATAAGAGGAAATTAGACATTATAGCCTACTCACCACTAAACTGGATGACTCGACAAGGCCAACGCTGCAGCTCGCCTGACGAAGTTTTCTTCCAGTAAACATATGCTTCCTCTTCTTTGTTCCACTTGTGAATGGCCTCGGGGTGTAGTTTTGACATTTTTTTGTGTTTTATTTGTGAAAGTTCACATATATGAACGGTGTTGTCTGTGGAAAAATCTACCAAAACGTAGTTTATGTCCATCCTGAGCGAACGAAGACGCTGACTGACAGTTGGCTCATCAAGTATCAGCTGCTCTCGACACTCGTTGTCAGGGCAACGAACGCGCGAAGAAGATCTAGTCACGCGAGTGCTAATTATCTATGAGGGTGAAATGTCCAACAGGCGAAAAAAATACAAATCTTTTTTAGAAGATGACTATATTCACAAAAACTAAAATCCCAGAAGAAACAAGTACAAAATATTTCTGGAAGATGATGAAGTAGAACCCCACAGAAGCACAAGTGTACGGAGAAATAGCAGGGAAGGTGATGTTGCAAGCCTGTCACCTCAGGTAAAATAAATCAAGTCAAAGTTCAATTAAGGCAATATAACCTCTAATTCAGTTCGCTTAATATTATTTGACAGTATTTTTAATTATTATTTATTATAATAATACACATTTTGCAATACATGGAGACATTACACAACTGTCTTGAGGGTAATTTAGTTTTTTACTTTAGACACACACAGAGAACTGAGTTGATGCTGAGTCTGAGGAAGACACACAACTGCTCTGCAGAGAAGAGGCAGCTAGGCAACTCACTGAGGTATTACAAAATATTTAGTTTGCTCTTGATTTTATATATATTCCTTTTTTATTTTAATCATATTTATATCATTTTGATTGTATGCCAACCATGCAGTCAATCAATTGGTAGCACTTTACAATAAGGTTTTATTAGTTAACATGAACTAATAATGAGCAAAATACTTCTACAGCATGTATTGATCTTAGTTAAAGTTAATTTCAACATTTACTAATACATTATTAAAATAAAATGTTGTATTTATTACCATTAGTTAATACACTGAGCAAACAATTAACCGCTATATTTGTATTAACTAATAAACAAATGTATTGCTCATGGTTAGTTAACAAAGATCTTACTGTAAAGTGTTACCAATCCTTTTACAGTTTACCATTTTATTTTATATTTTTTGTAAGCCTGACGGTCATTTACATTTTTACATCTTCAGCCATATGACATATCAGGTGGTGATATAGAAGACGAAGAGCAAAACACAAAATGGTTGAGCAATGAAGAGGTAGGGTATAGTCTAATAAAGGACATGTTTGTTATGCAAATGTGCTATAATGTACCTTCCTTTTTATGATGAAGTTATCCTTTATTAATATGTATTTACAATAATACAGTTGAATAAGTTGAAAATAAATTCTGTTACCGAAATAATCCCATGGAGGATAACATTTAATTTGAGAAAACTGATTGTGCCAACCATTCATATTTAGGAACTAATATTTATATTATATTATTAATTTAAATGTATTTAAGTTGAATATAAAGCAATGAATTAATCATAAAACAACACTTCAGTTCAACTCTCCTGATCAGTTGAGTTCACACATAACAATTTTACTACTTAGTGCAATGAACTAAATATTTAAGTGATATTTACTTGTTTCAATTAGTATATTTGACTATTTTACACTTAATCGCTGTATTTCAATTCACAGTACATTTGATTTTACAGTAAAGCACTGGCAGCACTGTTTTTTGAAAGTTGTGCATGAGTAATGTGGACAACTGTAATGCAAAATGACTTTAAATTGCCATACATATATTTATTTCCTTCTCATTTTTCATCTCTAGCAAAGCCGTTCCAATCTTGAGGATGGAAATATCAGAACCACCACTTGTGTCATTGATGGAGACCAGCCTTTGTATCCTGGAGCCAAACTTTCAAAAGGGGAAAGTCTGACTCCACTTCTAGGCTACATGCTACGCCACCATGTGACCAAGGCAGGAAGTCAAGATTTACTGCATCTGCTGCAGATGCTTCTCCCTGAAAATAATTTACCCTCCACCAACTACCTGTTCAAGCGTGCTTTTGACACAGCCAGCTGGCAGTTACATCACTATTGTCTGAATCCTGACTGTGGAGCTTACATTGGCATATTAGATGTCGAGAGTGTACTATGTCCAATGTGTGATACAGAATGCAAAGTATCAGAACATCTGAGTAAAGGCTATTATTTTATGTACACCCCCTTGAGAGATGAAATTAAAAATCTTTTTGAAAATCACAACCTTAATGAAAAACTATCACAGACAAACAACTCTGATTGCATCCGAGATATCAGTGATGGTACACTGTATAAGAGAATTCCAATGCTGACAGACCAGGGAAATATATCTTTGACATGGAATAGATGGTGTCCCAGTGTTTAACTCTTCAAGCAATTCAATGTGGCCAATTCAGTGTACCATAAACGAAGTCCCTCCTTCCGAACGAAAAAACTTTGTGTTGGTGCCTGCACTCTGGTTTGGGCAAGCCAAGCCAAAAATGGAAAGCTTTCTAAAACCATTCATTGAAGAGTGCAGATCTTTAGAATCTGAGGGTGTTGTGTGGCACAACACTGTGACAAAAACGTATGAATGTTCAAAAGTTGCTGCAATTCTATGCAGTGTTGACTCTGTTGCAAGGGCTCCAGTGCAGAATATCAACCAGTTTAATGGGGCACATGGCTGTAATTTTTGCACTCATTCTGGAGAGAGAGTGGAAAAGGGTGATGGGTTTACCAGGGTCTACCCACTCTCAGTACCCATTCCTAGTCTGAGAACACATGAAGGCATGATCCATGATGCAGAACTGGCCTCTGTAAATAACCCAGTCAATGGTGTTAAAGGACCAAGTCTTTTGACCACATTACAGTGTTTTGACATGGCAGAAAGTTTTGTTCCAGACTATTTACATAGTGTACTTCTTGGAGTAGTGCGGCAAATAACAGGCTTGTGGTTTGACAACAAAGTGCCAGAAGTAAACGTCAAAAATCCAAGTGTCTTGAAAGAGATAGACAAACGTTTGAAATCAGTCAGGCCACCTAGCGAGATAACCCGTCTGCCACGATCTGTAAAAGAACGGCAAAAATGGAAAGGAAGTGAGTGGAGAACATTTCTTTTAATCTCTCCATTTGTACTGATGGGTTTAATCCCGACACAGTATTTCCACCACTGGATGCTACTAGCCTTTGCAGTTTATCTGCTAACTAGTTCACATATTTCACATGTGAACATCGACAAGGCTCATATGGCTCTTTGAGAGTTTGTACTTCTAACCGAGTCTCTGTATGGAAAGCAAGAAGTATCTTACAACATTTATCTCCTTCCCCACTTAGCTGAGAGTGTCAGAAGATATGGACCTTTGTCCTTGACGTCAACATTCGTCTTTGAAGGATATAATGGTAGACTGCTCAAACTTTTCAATGGAACACAACATGTACCATTGCAAATAGCTTAAAATCTAGCAAGACTAAAGGAGCTAAAAATATTAACTAGAGTTTACATTGCAGAAGAATCCCTGGCACATGGACACGTTTCATCAGCACTTCGGGGTTATTCCTTGTGCAAAAACGTACAGTGCAGTAGCTGCAATTTTTTTGGTCATGGTCAGGTGAAGGAGCTACCAATGTCTCAGCACATCCTACTACAGGATTCTGGAATTCATACAGAACAAAATCAAGCCACCTACTTTCAGAGGTTTGTTTGTGATGGGACACTCTACTCCACTGATCAGTATGACTCAAAATACTCCAGATGTAATTCCTTGGTAACCATTGGGCAACAGGTTGCAAAAATTGAACACATCATTGTTGTTCAAACACAGGCCTCCCCCAGACAACCAGTTTTACTGTTAAGGTTAACAAATCAAATTCAAGCCTTTCTCAAAAAGCGAACAGAGTATGTTTGCATGGATTCTCACATACTTAATGTCACATTCTGTGCAGGCTACAAGGCAGTACTTCCATCTGAAGTAACAAACAAATGTATAGAAATTGTAAAAAGACCAGATGGGCTTGTCATTTTGACCCTACCAAACACATATGAAAGAGATGAAAAAATAAGCAGAATTTGATTTACTGTAGTATCTCAATGTACTATGTGAGGAGGAGAAAATTAATGCTTTGAGAAAAGAATGTTTACGGATGAATCATTAGTACAAATTTAGTAAAATTTCATTGTGTATGCTTACCCATCTATTCATTAGAATAACTCAATATAAATGTACTATATTTCTTGTATTAACTGCATGTTTCAATCTCAGAATGTGACAAATGATATGTATATATGTATAAAAAATACAAAATGCAATACAAATAAACATTAATTGAAAATCACATGTGTACTTGCTTATTTAAAATAATTAATAACGAGATTAACAAATGATCAGAATCAGATTTATTGTGACAGTATCTCAATGTAAAATGTGACGAGGAGAAAATTAATACTTTGGGTAAATAATTTATATTTTTGCATCCTTAGTACAAATATAGTAAAAAAATATTGTGTATATTTACCCATGAATATTGAGAACTCCGTATAAACGTACACAAACCATTTGCATCTTTTATGCATTGGCTATATCTTAATTGTTATGTTGTGGCTGATTTATTGATTTTATTTGAAAAATTGAATTGTCAGCAAGTGAGTACATGCGACGAACAACCGTATAAGTCCAAAAAAAACAAAAATTGAGATAACCATGTGACTTCAATGTATGTGTGTCACTTTGTATACAGAATCACTTTGGGGGCTGTTTGCGCGACCAAAACTCTGAATTTAAAATTTTAAAATAGTCTCACGCGGAAAAACCGTTTATGTCCACTAACGAAAAATGGAGACGCCGGTTGCTTTCATGTCCGCTGCGGACATTAATAGACGAAACGTCGGCAAAAAAAGGAAAGCGAACATGAATGAATGGAAGGACAGAGCAAGGAAGTCTTTGAGGGATGCTGGGAAACCATATGTGAACCGGAGAGGAGAGCAAAAACGAGGAAAATGTCCACCAAAAGAGGTGAGTGAAAAACCGTATACAAAGTATCTACATAAAGTTAGCGGTTACAGTCAGAGGGGCGTATAGGCTACTGGGCGTCGTCTACTACAGTTCATTCATATAGCTCACTCTGTTTAAAGGCTCAAGTCATGAATGGGTCGATATGAAAGCTGAGAAAATTAGGATTCAGGGGACGTTTTAAACATGTCTCTAAGTTACTCCTTATAACCACGGAGAAATGAATCGAAACGCATTAGGTGCAGCCCAGCTGCGTCTAATGTTAGGCTTGAATGTTTTTTATTTTTTTTACCATTCATTGATTGTGTTATAAGGACTGCTGGCAGAATTTTATATACATAAACAAACATATGTAAATTCATCCCCAATCTTTAAGATGTTTAGAGTAGAATTTGATTGCTTTATGTCTTCACTGAAATTGGTAAAAAATAAAAATAAAAAAAGTCATTGACGTGTTTAAAATATTTTGATATAATTTTTGGATCCCTGTTACCATTTAATGCAACACTTTGTTTTTGTAATATTGTATGCTATGCTATGTTTGTTACTTGTTATTTAATAAATAATAAAAAGAAATAAAAAAAGGTAATAAAAAAATGCATTGATTGTGTAAGCTGTTATATATTCTAGCTAGTAACCTTAATAGCTGCTAATAGCTCTAGTGTTTCATAGCTCAAAAAAACGCTAATGTGACTTTGTTTCTGTTAAGGGAAAGGCGTGCAAGGAGACATGTCCCAGGCAGTGTTCAAGCCTAACAGACCAAAGAAAACTCCAGCTCTTCACAGAGTTTTATGCTGTCTCTTATGAGAGGCAGAAGGCTATCATTCTCTCTGGTTTAGAGCAGGTATGCTAACTTAAGCAATTCATGACCATATCATGTCAACAGTATGCAATGCATTACAATGTAGGCCCATGAAATAACCAGTGAATTGAATACTACTGTATGCCTTTAATTCACTAAGACTGCATATGTGCCTGATCACTGATCATCCCAATATGTCTTTTTACTTCTAGCACAAGGTGAGTCGCAGACGACCACGTGGGCCCGACACTGAGAATACAAAGAGGAAGTACACCTTCAAGTACCATGTGCAACAAGGAGGCCAAAGACTTGCTGTTTGTAAGCTCACATTTATGTCAGTCTTTCAACTGACCAACAGTCGCCTACAGGCAAGTTTTATACAGCCTAGCTTTTTCCATTTGTTAACTTTTTATTACATGCATGATTTTAATTAGATACATTGTCCATAACATATTTATTTAAAGTTGGTCTGTCACTTATCTTTGAAAAGGTTATTCAAGAAAAGTTAGGCAGTCAGTCTGAGGGAACAGAGCAGGTAGTCAGGTCTCCATTAGAGGACTTCAGAGGAAAACATAAGAACAGGTAAAAAAAAAAAAAATCTTGAAGGACCTCATGCTCTCGTCCTGTTAGTTTTTAAAGCTGCACCAATGTCAGCATCAGTTGCCCTACAACATTGCCTGATCTAATGGTGCACTGGACGCTGGCATTATAGAGCGTCGGGTGCCTTGCCACCCTATAACGCCAGCATGCACAAACTGTAATGGATAGGATTCAGCTCACTGTTGTTGCCCAGTCAGGAAACATATTCTTGCACTTTGAGATCGATATCAGAGGTAAAGTGCTATGCAAATGTAATGTATGATCCCAGGATTTCGAGATCGGCCAAAATGTCCGGGATTCGCTTTTGCGTTGTACAGTTGCCATTCACTGTGTTTACTGTGGCGAGCAGGACGAGACTGAGGGCCGCGGGAGAACGGTGCGAGGCCGGTGGCGTGATTACTGGTGAGCAACACCTGTGAGACGCACCGGTCTCGTGTCTCTCACGGAGGAGCGGGAATTTTCTTAGCAATGCTAAAACGCACACATCAATCGATCACATGTTTAGCGTTCATGTAAACATTACATTTAGATTCACCAATCAGAATGAATTCAGTTAGATTGAAACAAAAGGTGTGCATGTAAACAATGACAATTTTTGCATCATCTGAGGATTTTATCCAGACAAAAAATACATAAATCTCTCATCTCAGGGGGATATGAGGGAGGAAAGCATGGTAATTCGAAAATACTACTGGTTTTCTACTAATACAAAGCTAAATGCTAAATCCTGAAGTATCCCTTTAATGATTGTTTGTGAAAAACAAAATCCTATAGTTTAGAGAAAAGTTTACAATTCTATTAAATTTTATTGTCACAGAAACAATGCAATTGTGCAAAACAGACCAGTTTATTATATTTCCCTTGTTCATGAGTTGTGTTGTTTATTTTTTAGGCCTCATAGCATTCATCCTGCAGTGAGAGAGGGGATAAGAGAGCACATCCTGAGCTTCCCACGCCAACTGAACCACTACTCACGGATGAAGGGAGATGTGGAGAGGGAGTACCTGAGCCCTGATTTAAACCTGCTCCGCATGTTCCGCCTATACAAGGAAAACAATCCGGCATCCACTGCAAAGTTCTGGCTCTATAGGGACATCTTCAAGCAGCAAAACCTCAGTTTTGGGCAGCCAAGAAGTGATACTTGTGCAAAATGTGACGCCCTGTTCTCAAAATTAGTATCTGCTACAACAGATGGAGAAAGGTTGAAGATCGCAGCCGAGAGTGAGCTTCACCACCGGAAAGCCGAAAAAGCGTACACCCAGTTGCAGGCTGACACAGAGTGGGACAAAACCAATGATGACTGCCATGTCATTTGCATCGACATGCAGGGGGTAGTGTTCACGCCAAACCTGACACACTCCAACGTGTACTATCAATGGCAGCTGGCCAACTACAACCTCTGTATCCAGGAGATGGGCATTGACAAACCTCCTACAATGTGCCTCTGGCATGAGGGCATCGCTCACAGAGGTTCCATCGAGGTGGCAAGCTGTCTTTTGAAGTGGGCAGAAACATCTTTCGCTCCCCTAGTCCAGGCAAAGGAACGGAAGCTCATCATCTATAGTGACCGATGCTGTGGGCAGAACAACAACTGGCGAGTCCTAAACCTCATGGCCCTACTCGTATCTAGAGGGTACTTCAGTCAGATAGAGCAGAAGTTCATGGTGTCTGGTCACTCCTTCCTTCCCTGTGACCGTTCATTTGCCACGCTGGACAAGAGGCATAAGGTGTCCACACTCCACACCCCCAGCGATGTCGCCGAGATGATCCGTGGAGCCAGGCAGCTGCATCCATTTAAAGTAATTGAGATGAAATGTGCGGACTTCAGGCAGCTCCCTGATGCAACATTAAAGCATCCACCTGGCTTCCTAATCACATCCATGATGTGGTTGAAAGTGACAGGTAAAAAACTAAAGAACTAAAGAACTAGACTAAAACTAAACTGGTTTTCTGAGATTTAACAGTGTTGGGGATATGTGCGTGAAGGAAGAATCTTTATTTAATTTCTTGTTGAATCATGATTTCAGCTACTGATCCATGGTGTGTCCACACAAAAGGGAGCCACAGCCTCTACGAGGGATGGAAGCATTGGCTGATCACCAAACAGAGGAAGAATCAACCACCTCCAGCTCCCTTGTTTTCCACCACGTATCCTCGTGCTTACGAGGACCCTCTGCCCATCAAGAAGGAGAAGCACCGTGACCTTATGAAAATGCTAGCCTACATGCCAGCGGAGGCCCAAGCATTTTATGGGACACTAGAATGTGAAGAGTAGCCTGGTATGTGTAGGTCATGTGCAGGGAAAGGTGGGATATATTGTGTATATTGTGTGAAATGAATCATAAAAGTAGCTGTAGCTTATCTTGTATGCCTTATCTTATGTTGTATAATAGTAATATATAGGTATTTATTTTATTTTATTTAGAACCAAAAAAAGGAAGACATATATGGTAAACTAGCATATGGAACCAGCATGGAATGAAGATGATGTATGTCTGTATTGTAAATATGTATTGTTTACCGTTATTACTGTTTATTGTTTGTATGTATTGTTTATTGTAAGTATGTACGGTTTGTTTGTACTGACGTTTATTTTCTGTACTATAAGTAGGCCTATGTATTGTTCATTGTTCGTACCGTATTGTCCGCGTTTTTGTTCTGTGATTTACGTTGGCAAAAAATAAAAGAAATTGAAAGAAATAAATGCTTAATATTTTCTTTAAGGTTCTGTTACTGTATTAAAACTAAGATAAAATAATTAAATCTCCAGTGGTTTAAATTGATATGATTAATTGGACTTATACTGTTATTCCACATTAACTGGACATATACTGTTCTTCCACATTCCAGAAATGTAAATTACTCTAACTTTTTATTTTTAAGATTGATACTAAAAAATCCTATCTCATTAGAATTGGGAAGCTTTTGTTGTCTATCTTCAATTAAAAAAAAAAAAGTAATATAATATTCAGAGTCCAAATTAAAAAAAAATGTATTATTCAAAAATTGAAAATATGGACTTATATGGTTCTTCGTCTCAAGCCCCCTCAAGTGTCCACAAAGTCACCAAGTTTCATGCCATTTAGATTAAGACAACTTTTATTATTATTATTATTATTATTATTATTATTATTTAAGATAGCTTAAGGGTTAATGTTGCAATGGTCCATAGCTTTTTCTTGCTGTACAGTAGTAGCCTACCTTTACCACAGCTGCAGTAATGTAGTATTAGTGTAGGTTTATACCTGCATTTCAGTACTTCATTATATTGGAAAACTAAAGTTGTACTTGATTTGACTGTAGATGTGGTAACATTTACTGTAGTTTTACTGCTGTCGTACTTCAATGTACTGCAGCTGTACTGCCATTATACTGCAAATCTATGGCTGTGCTTAACTATACTGCAGTTAAACTGCTTTGTACTGCAGTTTTACTGCAGTTGTACTTCAATATACTGCAGTTGTTTTTTTGTAAGGGTTAAAAAAAAAGAAAACATCAACAAAATGCAGTCTCTTAATCAATATGTTACTGAAACTCTTCTAGCCCCCTGCTGCATGTGTGGCACAGCTAATTTATGATTGATATTCAAACAATATGTTTTATTTTATTTTTTTAAACTATATGGCTACTCTTTGTAAGACATAATTTTGATTCTATTTACTTTCTGCATTGTTCTCTTAGGATCTCCTACTGTCTGTGTGGATCCCTGTTAATTTTCTCTGTATATTTCCATGTCCTCTCTCTTCCACTAATTTCTCTCCCTCAATTCTTTCTCTCAAAACAAAGTATGACATTTTATACTTATTTCCTTGACACTTTATAACAGTACAAATTTTCTTTAGAAAGTAGCTTAATTAATGTAATTACTGCATTTATGAACACTAAGAAAAAGTATAAAAGTGTTTTAAATTTTTAATTATTTAAAATGCTTTTTAAAGAGACCTTGTCCTCTGTTGTGACATCTTTGTCTTTTGGTGTGACAGTACAGGCTTCACACCGGAAGAAATTTTTCTCTCACACCATAGGACGTTTCAGGCTTTTGTGTTAATTAATGACCTTTCTATTCCAAGCTAACCTGTCATTAGTGGTAAGCAAGACACATTTGCATAATTTCCATTATTGTGAGTTTAATATGCAGTTTTTAATGTAAAAAATATAATTTAGGACATCAAAATGTAACTAATATTAATTAAAAACATCTAATAACACTGCAGCTTTCATAACAACAGGTCCATGTAGGGCAATGAATGATTTACTGCATTTTAAATAACAATAATATTAATTATATTCAGTTTTATCTTGTGGGACAGTGAAAATGCCATGTCACATCAACTACCCATATATATATATATATATATATATATATATATATATATATATATATATATATATATATATATATATTCACACTGAACCGTAACGGTGCGAACATCTCGGTTCAGTGTATGAGGCCTGAACAATGAACAAATACAGGCAATTCACCCCCAATCCAGAAGGGTGTGCCCTTGGCAATGCAACGCTGTTTGATAACCAGCCACCAGCAGAAGAACAGCGAATGCCCCGTGCATCCCATGATTTGCGCACTTGAAAACAAAGCCCACTAGACAGTGACCATGTGTTGACTCTGAATGCTCTTACAGACTGGCAAAGGCTTGTGCACTCAACTGTTTGCGAAATGGAGCTTTGTTTTATTATACCTCTCTCATTTTGCACAAATCTTAATATTACATAATATTTCCATATTTGTGATGTAACATATCTGAATGCTAAATTATGTAAATTATAAGCTTTGTACTTCAGTTCCAATAGTGAAACAGAGGCGGGCGCACTGATGTTTGGTTCACTATATTTTATTTTGATAAGGTACCAACTGTGCTGTCAATGCTGGAACTGATGTGTTTTGTGTGTGTGCGCCGGCGTAATCACTTCAACTATTTCCTTATACCAGCAGAATCAACTTTAAACACTTATTGTCTTATTAATAATGCATCATAAAGGTCTGCTTTTATTTGTGCACACTCACAATGAAAACAAAACTTTCTGCTTGTGTAAAATAAAGAAAACAAATAGGATTCTGCCATTTGAGTTTTTCTTTCTGTGAAGTGTCACAAAAGTTAACTGAATCTCAGTATATATAGGTATGTTACATGTAAAAAAAATCCCCTTGTTTATCTGTTTATCTATATATATATATATGGTACAGACCAAAAGTTTGGACACACCTTCTCATTCAAAAAGAGTTTTCTTTATTTTCATGACTATATATATATATATATATATATATATGCAATTGTTGCACTAATATTAGATTTTAGTGACTATGACAGTAAAATGAAAATAAATTGTCCATAACAAAAATATATCTGTGTATTATGTGCATATGTATTATGTAAATACACACACACATGCATGTATATATTTCAGTAAAATGTTATGTTTTTATATTAAATGTATTTATATAATATAAATAAATGTGTCTATGTATATATATAATATTGGATGCGATTAATAGCTATAAATTGTTTGACAGCACTAATAGCCATTAATCGCATATATATGTAAACAAAAACATATATTTGGGTGTGTGTAGTGTGTATTTTAATTATGTATATATAAATGCACACACAAAGTATACATTTATATATTTTACAGGATATTGAAAATATTTACATGTATATTCATTTATATTTATATATATATATATTATATATATCTATATATACTGCTTGTTATACATGCATGTGTTTGTATTTATATACATTTAGTCATTTAACAGCTTTTATTCAAAGCAACTAACAAATGAGATCAATAAAACAACAAAACGAACAAAAGAGATATGCAAGTGCTATAAAAAGTCTCAGTTAGCTTAACATAGTACATGTAGCAAGTTTTTTTTTATTTTTTTTATTATATAATAAAAAAAACGGTAGAATACAAAAGAATAGAGCAGCTTCTGTTATGTATTTATTTTGAGATAACAAGCATTTAGGGGCAAGGTTTTTTAAAGAATATAATTTGAATAAAGAGAGTGCTAGAGGTAGAGGGTCAAATAAAGATGGAAGAAGTGTGTTTTTAGCCGATTCTTGAAGTTAAGGACTCAGCTGCTTGGATTGAGGCAGGTAGGCTATTATAACATTAACATATTTGACAGAATAAAACCATGTGAATAAACAGATCATTGACTGATTTGTTAATTTATTCATTGTTATTGCTGGTATTGGACAGTGATATAATAATTTATTAAATATTTCTGAAAGGAAAGCAGTAAAAAGTATATTTAATAATATAATACATTACATTTGTGTCAGCTCTTCAGAACATGAGAGCAGGATCTGCTGGAACTCTGCATAGTTAATGAGCTGTCATTACGGCTTCGGCTCCGCTCAACCAGGTAAGCTTTTTACATTTTTTCAGTTAATTTCTGAATTTTTCATTACAATTTGTAAAATTCATCAAAATTAATCTAAGTTAACCTGTTAGCCAGCATGGGACTCACAGCTGAAAGTGCTCTAACTAACTTATAATTGTAATAGTTTCCTACTTCAGTGTGTTACAAACATAATTGTGGTGTCTTTAGAAAGAAGACCCTTTGGGCTTCACTTTTTATCAACCAGATTTGATAATGCTCAAAAATATTAAAAGTTATAGACACTAAAGTGCCTTGAATTTTTTTTACCACTCTTAAATATTAGGGCGTCGGGTGCAGGTTAACAGGTTAAGTTCGTATAATGTTTCTGTTATAAAGTCCTAAATAGCAACATAAACGAAGATTAACATAGCATAATACAATATGCTTATTAAATCTCGTTATCATTAATGTAAGTTATGGCTGTTCATAACTGATAGACTTCGGTAAACTCCGCGCTGACAGGTAACGTAACATTACGACCGCTGCGCAAACAATATACATGCGCTTAAAGGGATAGTTCACCCAAAAATTTAAATTGTGTCATTAACGACTCACCCTCATGTCGTTCCAAACACGTAAGACCTCCGTGCATCTTTCGGAACACAGTTTAAGACATTTTAGATTTAGTCCGAGAGCTTTCTGCCCCTTCATTGAAAGTGTGTGTAAGGTATACTGTCCATGTGACTACTTTGATGATGTTTTTATTACCTTTCTGGACATGGACAGTATACCGTACACAGGAGGGTCAGTTAGAATTTCTTGAAGCATCGAAAATACATTTTGGTCCAAAAATAACAAAAACTACGACTTTATTCAGCATTGTCTTCAAAAATATTAAGGTAACTTATTTATGTAATTATGATTTCTCTTGACTGTATAGTTAATTTGCATGGTCATTAATAACTTACCCTCATGTCGTTCCAAACCCGTGAGACCTCCATTCATCTTTAGAACACAGTTTAAAATATTTGAGATTTAGTCAGAGAGCTCTCAGTCCCACCATTGAAACTGTGTGCATGGTATACTGTCCATGTCCAGAAAGGTAATGAAAACATCTTTCTTTAAAGTAGTCCATGTGACATCAGAGGGTCAGTTAGATTTTTTTAAAGCATCAAAAATACATTTTGGTCCCAAAATAGCAAAAACTTTGACTTTATTCAGCATTGTCTTCTCTTCCGGGTCTGTTGTGAGATTTCAAAACACAGCAGTATCCAGTTCGCGAACGAATCATTCGATGTAACCGGATCTTCTTGAACCAGTTCACCAAATCGAACTGAATCGTTTAAAATGGTTCGTGTCTCCAATAAGCATTAATCCACTGACTGAACTTCTGTGAAGAGAGAACTGAAGATGAACGCCGAGCCGAGCCAGATAACGAACAAAAGATTGACTTGTTCTCGAGTCAAGAACCGTTTCTGTCAGACGCGTCCGATTCGAGATCCGAGGAGCTGATGATACTGCACATGTGTGATTCAGCGTGAAGTAGACTGACACACAGAGCTTCTAAACCGAACTGTTTATTTTTGATGATTGATTCTGAGCTAATGTTATGAGCCCGGGTAAACCGAAGGCTTGAATCAAGGGCAATCATCACAAATGATGTCATTACGTTGAGCGCAAAAGAACCGGTGAACCGTTTTCTTCAATCAGTTTATTGAATCGAGCTGTCCGAAAGAACTAGTGGTGATCCGAAAACCGATGCAACCGGTCCTTGACTCGAGAACGAGTTAATCTTTTGTTCGTTATCTGGCTCGGCTCTGTGTTCATCTTCAGTTCTCTCTTCACAGCAGTTCAATCATTGTACTGTTTGAGTAAATGAATTACTCCGGGATATTGGTTTATTTTAACTCAAAGGGAGTGTCAGCCACATTAAAAAAGTCAACAGCTTAAGTAATTTGTGGATTAATGCTTATTGGAGACGCGAACCGTTTCAGATGATTCAGTTTGATTTGGTGAACTGGTTCAAGAAGATCCGGTTACATCAACTGATTAGTTCGCGAACCGGATATCAGTAAACTGCTGTGTTTTGAAATCTCACAACAGACCCGGAAGAGAAGACAAGGCTGAATAAAGTTGTAGTTTTTGCTATTTTTGGACCAAAATGTATTTTCAATGCTTCAAAAAATTCTAACTGACCCTCTGATGTCACATGGAATACTTTGATGATGTTTTTATTACCTTTCTGGAAATGGACAGTATACCGTGCCTTCTTTTCAAGAAGGCGGACCCGAGAGACAGTGTTCCAACTATAGGGGGATCACACTTCTCAGCTTCCCCGGGAAAGTCTATGCCAGGGTACTGGAGAGGAGAATTCGGCCGATAGTGGAACCTTGGATTCAGGAGGAACAGTGTGGTTTTTGTCCCGGTCGTGGAACACTGGACAAGCTCTATACCCTTTCCAGAATGCTGGAGGGTTCATGGGAGTTTGCCCAACCAGTCCACATGTGTTTTGTGGATTTGGAGACCACATTCAACCGTGTTCCTCGCGGCATCCTGTGGAGGGTGCTTTGGGAGTATGGGGTCGGCGGCCCCCTGCTTAGGGCTGTTCGGTCCCTGTATGACTGGAGCAAGAGCTTGGTTCGCATTGCCAGCAGTAAGTCAGACCTGTTCCCGGTGCATGTTGGACTCCGGTTCTGATCATAATTTTTATGGACAGAATTTCTAGGCGCAGCCAAGGGCTGGAGACTGTCCGGTTTGGGGACCATACAATTTCGTCGCTGCTTTTTGCGGATGATGTTGTCGTGTTGGCCTCCTCAGACCAGGACCTTCAGCATGCACTGAGATGGTTTGCAGCTGAGTGTGAAGCGGCTGGGATGAGAATCAGCACCTCGAAGTCCGAGGCCATGGTTCTCAGTCAGAAAAGGGTGGATTGCCCACTTCAGGTTGGTGGAGAGTTCCTGCTTCAAGTGGAGGAGTTCAGGTATCTTTGGGTCTTGTTCACGAGTGAGGGAAGGATGGAACGGGAGATTGACAGACAGATCGGTGCAGCTTCTGCATTAATGCGGTCGCTGTACCGGTCTGTCGTGGTGAAGAAGGAGCTGATCTGTAAGGCAAAGCTCTCGATTTACCGGTCAATCTACGATCCTACTCTCACCTATGGTCATGAGCTGTGGGTCATGACCGGAAGGACAAGATCCCGGATACAGGCGGCCGAAATGAGCTTTCTCTGCAGGGTGGCTGGGCGCTCCCTTAGAGATGAGCTCCTCGGGAGGAGCTCAGAGTAGAGCCGTTGCTCCTCCACATCGAGAGGAGCCTGCTAAGGTGGCTCGGGCATCTATTTCGGATACCTCCTGGACGCCTTCCCAGGGAGGTGTTCCAGGCACGTCCCACCGGGAGGAGGCCCCGGGGAAGACCTAGGACACGCTGGAGGGACTATGTCTCCCGGCTGGACTGGGAACGCCTCGGGGTTCCCCCAGAAGAGCTGGAGGAAGTGGCTAGGGAGAGGAAAGTCTGGGCGTCTCTGCTTAGACTGTTATCCCCGCGACCCGGCCCCGGAAAAGCGGAAGATGATGGATGGATGATGGCTGGACCGTGCACACAGTTTCAATGGAGGGACTGAGAGCTCTCGGACTAAATCTAAAATATCTGTGTTCTGAAGATGAACGGAGGTCTTTTAAGGGTTTGGGACGACATTAGGGTAAGTTATTAATGACATAATTTTGATTATTGGGTATATATATATATATATATATATATATATATATATATATATATATATATATATACATACATATGTATATATATATATATACATACATATGTATATATATATATATATATATATATATATATATCTATATATATATATATATATATATATCTATATCTATATATATATATATATATATATATATATATATATATATATAGGCAAATTCCCTGAACATGTCCACCTACTATACTTACACAATAAATTCCGAATTTGGAAATCATTATAATGCAGCAAAGTTCCCTATGGAACTTCATAAAAGTTCACTCATACTGCATCTGCAAAGACGCTTTGGCAAAATTCCTTTTTCTCAGAATGCTGAAGCCTTTTTCAATCACGCAGTGTAATTGCACAGCCATTGGTTTGTGCAGTGTATTATAAAATGAACCAATGGCTCGGCAGCCGATCCGTTGACATGGAGACTAGCTTGCAGGTTGAGCGATCTGGCTTGAGCAATTTCATGTTGGCACAAATCACACATGCTTGATCTGCCAGTGTGTGTTACACACGAGGATCACCCCCCCACCACAGACGATTCTTGAGATTCACCTTTGAGGGAGTGGCATATCAGAATTACCTCGATGACTGGCTCATCTTGGCCCAGTCAGAGGATGAGCTACTATTTCACAGATCCTTCGTCCTCAGCCACTTAGAAAGCCTGAGACTCAGGGTCAATTTTGCCAAGAGTGTGCTGGCCCCCAGCCAATGGATATTGTTCCTGGGAACAGTTCTCGACTCATCCCGAATGAGGGTACTGGCTATTCAGCAGCTCGTGTCCTCATTCAAGGTTGGAGCCCCTCGCCTGAGTGGGCTCCCAGTTGAGCTCTGTGACATGACTGGGCTCCAAGTTGAGCTCTGTGACATGAGTGTGCTCCCAGTTAAGCTCTGTGACATGAGTGGGCTCCAAGTTGACCTCTGTGACATTATTTTGCTCCCAGTTGAGCTCTGTGACGTAAGTGGGCTCCCTTTTGAGCTCTGTGGAGCATTCTGGAGCAGAATTTGGATAGAGGATCAGGCTTGACAACAACTCTTCCTCCTCATTCTCCTCTTTTGGGCTGAGGTGAAAGAGATAGCTGATGCCATAATAGGGCTTGGGAGTGTATCAGCCGGCAGGCTTAACATTGGAGGGGCCGGTGGGCTTGACAGAGGAGTGGCCAGTGGGATTGACAACCGAGTGGGCAGTGCTATTGAGATCAGAGTGGTTCTGGAGGTAGACAGGTCATGTTATTTGGCCCCGATCCAGAACAAAGATTTCAAGGTGGCTTCATCTAATGCTGTCAAGAAAGCTAGACTGCAAAATTCCTGGGCGAACTCCAACAACGGAAGATCCATGCAGACTAGAGAGGCGAATCTTGGAGCGATTTCCATTCCAATAGGAGAAGAAAAAAAAGATTTACCTGTTAACGTGCACCTGGACGTGGGCACACTAAACTGTCCTTGTTTGCACGTGTCAGTGTTTATGAATAGATTCAATGAAACGGGTTAAAGTTAATCTTGAAAAACTATATATCATTATAAAGATCTAAGACTCAAGCATCAATGACAGATCGCCGTTTTCAATGGAAAGCTTATAAAGAATGTGTTTGCTAAATTTGTGTAAGCAGTACACATCAAAACATGAAGAATAAAAACGCAGTTTATAACCAGATTCGTCGTAATAACGAGTCATTAACACATCCACAGCTGTAAATCCTGGTTTAGTTAGGAAGGTAAGGGTCCACTGAAGCAATAACGTTGTAATATGGATGATAATTCCTTTGTTTACATTTCAGTTCTTCAGAGACAAAATTGTTTTTGTACGTTATGGAATAACTTAAGCTCAGAAAACAGCATGACACGATCCACCAAAAAAAAAGTGAAAGATAGTAGGAAGATTGTTTATTTGAATTCTGGCGCTCTCTCGTGATGGCTTGTGAGGAGCGCTTTGATGCACCTGCCATCTGATGGAGGCATAACTTAGCGAACAGCTTTTTCTTTATTTGTTTTATTTTTTAACATTTTGCATATATGTGTGAATGTGTTTTATGTTGAATGTGGCTGTATCTGCATGATTACCATTCTGTTTGAGTGCAAATCGTGTAATCACAGCTATCAATGTGAACGCTGTCTATATGAATAGAGTGTGATTATTGACTTTATGGTGCATCTCTATGATTACCATCTCTATAGCTGGCCATCAGCACGTGATAATTGACTATATGACCACAATTCATTGTAAATGCTGCATTTCTAGCAATCTCAGGATGTATTGTAACTGGCATACATAGTTAAAAAAAATATTTTTCTTCTTTATTTTTATTACTCAAATTCTTCTTCTAGTCCTCAATGGAATCGGCGATGGGAAAACGTCATCCACTTCTTTGTCTGAAGCTTGTGTCTTAAGCATGGCAGGAAGCTAGAGGACGCAGAGTCTTGTTCCCTATTTAGGGAACCATGGTTACATAAGTAACCTGAGACATTCCCTTTCAAGGGAACTTCAAACTGCAGCATCTAGTGGTTACTATGGGGAACAGTATACCCACACCACCATGCTGAGGGGAGTGCAGGCCAGAACCATAGGGAGCACTAAGTACCAACTCTACCATTTCCATGGGAGTTTGCTCCGCTTGCTCTCCCATAAGCTTGCTGAAGGAACTGTCTCAACAGATCTCTAGTAGCAACACCCTGTTTATATAGGTATCCTGAGGATACATAGGTGGAGTGGCACCAAAGAAGAACAGGGCTTTTACCACCTCAAGAAAGGACAAGAAACAACCACATGAAGCCCTCGCCATATAGTATTTTAGAAAAGAATGCATAGTATTAGCATGCAAACTTAGAACAGTGTGGCTTTCAGAAAGTGCACAAAGACTTCACGTGCACACTTACCATAACTCCTCCCCTTCACGTGAGAGGAGAACTCGGAATTCAACAAGGGAATAACTTGCACTCTCAAGCACTGCTAATACTACCAGGAAAACAGCCCATATAGCGTGGAATCCAACCACTCAGAAGGGGTAGAGAACTTGCGCACTCGACAAGAAGCACCATGCTCACAATAACCCTCAATGCTGAGGGGAGCGTTGTGAAGGAGTGGATGCCGAGTTGCCATATCCTTCATATTGATATTAATTATATTATTACATTAGTCCTTGTTTGACTATTAATCAAGTTATGGCAAGAGTGAAATGTGTAACCTTATGTGCGCTTATGAGATATAAAAATATCCTGCTTTATGCTGTACTTCTACTCTCTAATATGATGACTTCATAGTGTGTGTGTAACGAACCATACTGACAAAATTCTAGCTAGGGCTAGGCGACCTTGAAGTTCTGATACATTTTCTGCGTATGTGTGTTAGTATCTGTCTGTACAGGGAGAAGCTCAGACAGTCCCACGACAAACATTTAACTGCCAATGTCCAGCATATCAGATATACGTCTTTGGAGAGTTTATCTAGGTTTTGGAACCAATCAGATTTTGTTGACTTATGCATTGACGCAATTAGTATCATCTGTCAGGGTATGATTGTTGTTGATTTTGAATTGTACGCAGAGCGGCCTACAAACTCCATCGAGAGTCCTGAAGCTGACTTCTGCTGATGAAATTGCAAATCATGTTCTTCAGTAATTCTTTCTTTAATTGAACGCGTCTCTGACTCCTGGTCTTCATTCATCATATCTGGTCTTTGGGTTTTAACTGTACATTCCCCTACAATTAAATGGTGGAGAATGTGTGGGCAATTGTTCTTTGGTGACATCCCTGATCAATCAACAAATCAAGGTAGGAAAGATTTTATATTAATATTGTTGGTTAGGGACTGTCTGTAAGCGGAGGGGGTCGAGAGAAGAAGGGATGGTAAACACACTAAGACATGAGTGAGTTAAACACCGGGCTCCTAGGTAAAGCAGGTAAACTGGTGTAAACACCGGGCTTCTAGGGGGAGCAGGTAAACTGCTGTAGTAGTTACGGTACACCTGTAATCGAAGTTACCTTGTGAGTAAAAGGTGTACAAGTGCACATCATGAGGTCTTAGGTCAGGTGGCATCTTCTCATAACCATTCTCATGCATCCCCTCGATGTTGGCATAACTAGTATGCTGAAATCTGTGGATGCGGGATGAGAATGGATTTTATTTATGTATTTTTTATTTTTTTTCAAGCCAGAGTGCAGCATAATGTGGTTATTTGAGAAGGAATGATATAAACCATCTGTCAAAAAACTGCAGACAGACCCACACTATACATTTCCTATATAAAAAAAGGAAATTACTGATATGGAAGAATTTCCAGTCAGGTCTTTTCCATGTTCTCACCGCAATGCAACGTGAAATGTATTCAGCTCTGCCCAACCGCTAAATTACCTCAGAAATCAAGCACGACCGAAACTGCTGCCGCGAATGCATCGCTATTCCTGGATGGTGCCGAGTATGGCGGCTATGTTGCGAGCTCTGAGTAAACTTTTTTGTTTGTTTTGTTGTTTTGTTGTTCTACGTGTTGGATGTTGTTTGTATAACTGTCTACGACAGACACATGCTTCTAATCATAGGTTCCTACATCGTGAAACGCAAACTGGACTTTGAGTTCTTGAACGCTGGCTCCTTGTTTACAGACACTGCATCAGAGCCCTTTGTCTGGGCTGCACGGGCGCGACCGAGGAAACGCCACTGAGTTAAGAGAGTTAAGAGAGCCGGCGTCCTTGTCAGACTCAGATGTCGTCCCCTCCGACCTCCTCTCCCAACCATTTTGCTGGCTAATGTTCAGTCACTGGACAACAAACTCTGTGAACCGAGGGCACATATCTTATACCAACGAGAAACAAGGGACTGTTGCATTATTTGCCTCACAGAAACCTGGATGTCTGCAGAGGTTCCAGACTCAGCCATCAAGCTTACGGGGTTTTCCTTGCACTGCTCGGACAGAACAAAAGAGCTCACAGGGAACAGGGGTGGGGGCGCTTGTTTCTTTATCAACAACTTGTGGTGTGATGAAAGGAATCTACACCCTATTAAATCCTTCTGCCTTCTTCCTCCTCAAGCCAACACAGACCAGGCACTCAAGGAACTGTATGGGAATAAAAGTGAGCAGGAAACTGCGTACCCAGAAGCAGTGTTTATTGTTACGGGGGACTTTAACAAAGCCAACTTCAGAAAAATAGCGGCAAAATATTTTCAATACATCACCATCAACACGCGTGGTGATCATGCACTGGACAACTGCTACTCTCCTTTCCGGGATGCCTACAAATCGGATCACTCTTCCATTCTGATGCTGTCTGTTTATAGGCAGAAACTGAAATGGGAAGCACCCGTCCTCAGGACAATTCAATGCTGGTCGGACCAATCAGACGCTATACTACAGGACTGTTTTGATCACATGGACTGGGACATGTTCCGGGCAGCGTCTGATGGCGACATAGAGGCATACTTAGAAACTGTAACGTGTTTCATCAGGAAGTGTGTAGAAGATGTAGTGCTGACAAAAACAATCTGCATCTACCCCAACCAAAAACCGTGGATTAATAGCGATGTTACATCCGTAAACAAGTTACGATCTCAGAAAATCCATCAAAGCCGCAAAAAGACAATACAAAAACAAAGTTGAAAAACAATTCAACACCAACGATGCAAGAAGCATGTGGCAGGGCATCAATAACATTACAGACTTTAAAGGGAATAAACCAGCTACTGTGAACATCCCCACCTCTCTACCGGATGAGCTTAATAACTTTTATGCTCGTTTCGAGATTTACATCACCGCCCACATAGAGAGCGCTCCCGCAGCTGCTGCAGAAGATGTGAGTGCACTCACCGTCTCAGTCGCGGATGTAACCCGATCTTTCCGATAGGTAAATATCCATAAGGCAGACATTTTTATCCTCTCCCTCTGTCTGTCTGTGGTTCCCTCGTGCTTCAAAAAATCAACCATTGTGCCCATACCAAAGAAAAACTAAATCACATGCTTAAATGACTGGAGGCCCGTTGCTCTCACACCCATCTTCAGTAAGTGTTTTGAGAGGCTCGCCAGAGATTACATCTGCTCTGTGCTACCTGCCTCACTGGATCCACTACAATTTGCATATCGAAGCAACCGTTCTACAGACAATGCTATTGCTTTCACCCTACACACTGCTCTCTCCCACCTGGAAAATAAGAACACCTATGTGAGAATGCTGTTTGTGGACTACAGCTCAGCATTTAACACCATAGTGCCTGTCACACTTGTTACAAAGCTCCAGTCTCTAACTAAACAGATCTCTGTGCAGCTGGATCCTGGACTTCCTGACAAGCAGAAGTCAGGTCGTCAGAATGGGCAACAACACCTCATCCCCGCTGACCCTCAACACTGGTGCTCCTCAGGCCTGTGTCCTCAGCCCAGTCCTGTACTCCCTGTACACACATGACTGTACACCCACACACAGCTCCAACGTCATTGTCAAATTCGCGGATGACACTACAGTGATAGGCCTGATCACCATCAATGATGAGATGGTCTACAGAGAGGAGGCGTGCACCCTGGTTGTGGATTTCAGGAGACACATACCGAACACTATCGACAAGACACCTGTGGAGCTGTTCGGAACTGTTTGGAAACAGCACCGCTGGCAACCGTAAAGCTCTGAAAAAAAGGGTTGTGCAAACTGCCAGCCACTATGTTGGAGGTGAGCTTCCCTCCCTCCAGGATATCTACACCAGGCGGTGCATAAGGAAAGCCCGGAGGATCACTTTAACTTTAACTTTAACTTTTGCACTTTAACTTTAACAGTTCAACACTGGACTATACATAGACACTGCATTTAATACAATAACCTAGCCATTACCACTGGATACCATCCGATGCAAATCCATGACATTTTCTGTATCCAGTTCACGTACAATCTATTGCACCTTAGCATATTTTTATGCATATATACTAAATATATATATATATATATATATATATATATATATATATATATATGTTTACATAATGTAGAATGTGTACATTCTGTGTATAGTGTATAATGTGTAGTGCTAACTATGTATGTACATATTGCATATAATGTGTAGTGTTAACTGTAAGTATGTCTAATAGCACACTGTGTGTACTGACTGTATGTATGCGCATAGTGCACATTTTCACCTGTTGAAGTCTGAATGATTATATGTTAATTGTTTCTGCAATTTCTGGAGCAAGCTCCCAAGAATTTCACTCACCAAGGCACATGTGCTGTAGTGATGTGACAATAAAAGTGACTTGACTTGGATTAAGAGGCGAATGCACTCATGGAAACGCTGTCTACAAAACTCAGGTAAATGGTGAAGTACTCACATTCCCCTCAGTAGTTCAGCGAATGCATCACAATGAGCAAAGCAGAGTGCATCCAACTCCCTCAAGAGCTGAACGCGCTTCCTCTTCAACACACAAACACACACCCAGTGCACATGGGCCTTGTGAACTGCAGGTATCAGAGAATAGCCTCTGGCAAGAAACATGCACTCCTAAACGCTGTACGCTTCAGACAAAACAGTCAGTGAAGACGAAGAAAAGGATGACGTGTTCTCCCGGCGCCTATTTATACTATAGTCGCACCAGTAGTGACGTCATGAGCTGTCGCCGGCCAAAGTGTTTTTGCTTTTTTTCAAAGTATGCTTCAGACACGAGTCATGATGAGGCATTCCCTATAGCGACCCCTAGAGGATGCAGTTCGAAGTTCCCTTGAAAGGGAACGCTATATATTTGTATATTATTTGCAGTTTAATTGTAGCACATGGCAATTGTGCAGCCCTAAAACAAAGGTAGAAACCATTATCTCTTTTGAGTTGAAAGAAAAACTTTATCATGTATTGGCATTTCAGCCTCCATGGGTGGGAAACAACTTAATCAGTTAATCAGAAAAAATTAGAAGTGAGTGAAGTAAGAGCCAGTAAGTGTACATAGTCGAGATAGATGTAACTGCTTTCTGCTTCATTGCTAAATGGTCAAACAACTGAAAGAAGTTAACATTAACACTAAGAGCATTGAAGCTTGACAGAATTCAGAATTTGCTCTCAGAGAAGTCTCTATTTTCTTGAGAATGTCTAGTGTTCATGAACTACACACTTCTATGAGAATTGCGATTGTGGAAATATCAGTGAGAGTCAATAGTACACTTAACAATTGTGTCTCTAGAAATGTTTTACACTTTTTAAACATGAAAATTGTACAAAGGAAAGAAATAGTCAAAAACATCCATATAGCACATGCTCACATAGGAAAACTACTATAAAAAGTTATTGCCAAACTTATAGATGCACCATATCTGAATATACTTGATTGTTTATGAATAAGAGCATATATTGAATCATGTTTATTTTTGAATAAATTAGTCTTTTAATAATTAATAATTATTTAATTATTCCTTTAACATGCGGTTTCTTTCCAAGATCACACAAGTTAGCACCGAAAAGAAGTCAAACAAACTCATGTATATTTCCTGAATAATTGCAACTATTAAATATTATTTGTAATGTCTTTTGCTACTAATCAGAAGTCTGCACAGGATTTAATCTGAAACCTGAACCCAGCCCGTACCCAAGATCGTCTGACCCGACCAGAGGGTCACAGTTAAATTTAGAGGCCAAACCCAACCCGAACCCAAAATCTTATTTATTTATTTATTTATTTATTCACAATGAATAGCCAATGAAAAAATAAAAAATAAATAAAAAAATAAAAATTGCTGTATTTCACACTTGCATGTATCAGTCAGTAAACAAGTAAAGAAACAGAATCATTAAGGTTCGGCCAGTTCACAAGGCAAAAGAGAAAACCCTTACCAGTTATGAAAGTTTATGAACATGAGGTGCAGCTGTCACGTAAATTCTGCCGAGTTTTTGAATGGTTGTATAGCCTATGACAAGACGATTATTCTTCCATCATTCAAATTATGGTAATTTTCATCAGTTAAAGCTCATTAGCATTCAGCCTACTTTAAATCAGGCACAGAGATGCAATCCGGTAAGATCGCATTTATTTTAATTAATTAATTATTTAATTTATTTGAATTAGAGAGAGTTCAAGTTCAAGTTCAAGTTCAAGTTCGTTTATTTATAAAGCACCACTTAACACAGTCACCCGACTGACCAATGTGCTGTACAAAATAAAATTCATGACATATAAAAATAAAGCAGATAGAATTTGACAACACTAGAATATGTTACATGCCAGTCCAAGTAAAGGAATGTATAGCTTCCATTGAGCATTTGATGGTACGTAATATTTAAAGACACCAAGTGTGAAAATTTACATTCCAGTAGACAGTATGTCTAGCACTTTATCACAAATATTATGTTTTCACACACGACTACCTGTAACTAATGAACGTAATAAAAACTAACCCTGTCAATCCAAAAAGGCAAGGGAGAACAGATGGGTTTTTAAAAGAGGTTTAAAAATATCTAGTGAAGGAGCAGTTCTGATGTGGCTTGGTAGGTTGTTCCACAATCTCGGGCCTGCGATAGAGAAAGCTCTGTCACCTCTGCGTTTAAGTCTGGATGAAGGGATCTTGAGCAGCTTTTGATTTCCAGAGCGGAGCTCTCGAGTGGGATTGTATGGGGAGATGAGTTTAGATAGATAGCTTGGGGCCAGATCGTGCACACATTTGTAAACGAATAAAATTATTTTAAAATTTACTCGGTACTGGATTGGTAACCATTGAAAGGCTCGGAGTAGAGGGGTGGAGTGGTCATATTTTACGGCCATATTTTAGAAATTTCGCAGCAGCATTTTGGACTAATTGAAGCCGATCTAGTTGCATTTTTGAAATACCGCTATATAAAGAATTACAGTAGTCCAGCCGTGAAACAATAAAGGCGTGGACTACTGTCTCGAGCGAGCTAACAGGCAATGCGTGTTTGATTTTTGATAACTGACGGAGCTGGAAAAAACTTGACGCAACTACTGAGGAGATGTGTTTGTCTAGAGTGAGCTGACAGTCCAACAAGACACCAAGATTTTTAACACATTTTGTTTGGTGAACTGCCAGGTCATCTAGAATAGAGGTATCAATTTTGGAGACATTTGAGGAGTTAAACACAATATTCTCTGTCTTTGAGTTGTTAAGGGATAAAAAATTATTTGCCAGCCAGATTTTAATCTCGTCGAGGCAGGAAAATAGCGAAGTGACAGAAAGGGGATTGTCTCTTTTTATAGGTAGGTAGATTTGGGTATCATCAGCATAGAGATGATATTGAACTCCATGGTTTTTCTCATAATCGATCCTAGCGGCAACATATAGAGGGAGAAAAGCAGAGGGGATAAGATCGAACCCTGAGGGAGGCCAAATTCGAGACGTGCAGCAGAGGAGGAGTAGTTTCCAATTTTTATTGAGAAGTAGCGGTCAGTTAGGTAAGATTTGAACCACTCCAGGACATAACCATTTAACCCCACTAGGGATTTTAGTCTCCATAGAAGCACCTGATGATCAATGGTGTTGAAGGCAGCTGTTAAGTCTAGGAGAACTAAGATTAAGGAGTCCCCTGAATCAGTGGTAACTAAAATATCATTAAAAACTCTCAGTAAAGCTGATTCAGTGCTATGGAGAGGTTTAAAGCCAGACTGAAAGCGTTCAGGAATGTGGTTAGTGCTGAGAAGTAACTGAAGTTGAGTTAAGACCAGCTTTTCTAACACCTTAGAAACAAATAGGAGCACAGAAATTGGCCGGAAATTATTTAACACTGACGTGTCCAATGAAGGTTTTTTGAGGAGAGGGGTGACAACTGCCCGTTTCAGAGCGGTAAGAACCATACCAGTAGCTAAGGATTTATTTATGAAAATGAGTAATGTAGGGCAAACTGACTCTGTGATCAGTTTGAGGTAGCATGGATGTATCTCGTCATAAGGACACAGTGAAGGTTTTAGGGTATTAATGACTTCAGAAAGTTCTTGTAATGAGACAGGTTCAAAAGAGTCCCAAACACATGAAGACTGCAAAATATCATCCAACATAGACACAGAATTGTTTGTAGCTACTTGAGACCTTAGATTTATGATTTTATCAGAGAAAAACCTCAGACAACATTCACATAGATCATCAGAAGGGTTTGGTATGCAGATTACAGATAGGTTTAACATAGAATTTAACACAGAGAATAAGATTTTTGGCTTATTTCTATTTGATGAGATCAAGTTTGAAAAATAGGCTGCTTTAGCGGATTTCGCTGCAGACTGGTAAGCCAGCAGAGCAGATTTAAACAGCTCAGAAGAAAGCTGTGTTTTGTCCTTTTTCCATTTTCTTTCCCTTTTTCTGCATGCTTGTCTAAACGCACGGGTTTAAGGTGTTAGCCACTTCACAGCCTTAGGTTTGGGTTTAAAAACTTTTAAAGGCGCAGTTTCATTTAGAACAGAAATCCAGGAATTGTTCAGCAGATCGAACTGTTGGTCGGCATTTAGGTCGGAGTCTAATTTTTCCAAAAGCCACTGAGAGGACAGTTCATTAAAAAGAGCATTAAAATCCAGATGGAAGTGGGAAGAATAAACACGTGAAACTTTTGCACTATCACGTGGCAAAGTTAGATTTTGTAGGGAGAGAGAAAAAATTATAGGTTTGTGGTCGGATATCAAATTGTCCAATAGGGAGAGCTCAGAGACCGATAGCCCATAGGAGAGCACAAGGTCCAATATGTGCCCCTGTTGATGGGTGGGCTCATTAACCCATTGTTGGAGATTAAAAGAGTCTATCAACATTAAAAACTCCTTTGAAAGGGGGTTAAGAGGGCAACAGACATGGACGCTGAAATCGCCTAACAGAATAAAACGGTCGCAGTTTGTTGTTAAAAACCCTAATAGCTCTGTAAGTTCAAGGATAAAGTTTTGGACCATATGTGGAGGGCGGTAAATCACAGCTATCATAATTGGGCCATTCCACTGGAGGCGAAATATCTGTGCTTCAAAGCTGAGGAAAACTTCATTTTCTGACAGCGAGGGAAAAATGATGTTTTTAAAATAGTCACAAGACCGCCCCCCCTTCCTTGTACTCGGGGAGAGTTAAAGAAAGAACAGTCACTAGGCACCAGATCTGAAAAAGGAGTGAGGTCTCCTACCTGAGTCCATGATTCAGTGATAAATAGAAAATCCAGTTTATGAGTGAGGAAAAAGTCGTTTAGCATGAATGTCTTATTTGCCAGGGAACGGGCGTTTATCACAGCCATCTTTGGCGGAGAGATCGAATTACATCGAGAAGCCGGGACTCGGCGTACGGTGCAGAGATTTCCAAAGTTAACCGCTGTTTTTCGTCTGCTGACCCTAATAGAGGAAGGCACAGGACGGTGATCCAGAGGATAGTCCGGGAGGATATAGCGAAGCCAGCGGGAACGCGAAAACAGTGATGGACCAGCGCAAAGGGTCCGATTTGCCGTCTTCTCGGCCGAGGACAGCACAGAGGGCAGGGCGTTAGAAGCGCAACTGGCCCTTAAGTGAAGTTTCCATTTGACTGAAAGACCTGCTCGTTTGCCCCGTTTTCTTTTCCGTTTCCTTCGTTTAGGATCCAAGTGCCAGTGGCAGGTACAGTTTCGTATCTCCGGCGGCAGAGATCCACAGGACTCGAAGGTGAAGTAAGCAGGCTCAGCTTTGCAGGCTTCAAGGATGGTAGTGTGAAAGTCCAATAGTGATTGACGATCATAGGACAGCAATGCAAGGCAGGGTGTAGGCAGGAGTAGACCAAACAGACCAAGCAAACACTGGAGCAGCAGACGGCATGCCACCACCGGCGCCATCTTGCTTCAGCTTCAGAGAGAGAGGGAGAGAGATGAAATTTACTTGTGTGTAAACCTGCATCTGTGCGTCTCTTTCTACAAGCAATGAGGCTTAATTACTTCAGAAACAGTGATTTTACCCCCTCATTACAGAGAAATATAACGTTGCGAGTCAGTAGCCTGTCAAAGCTATTTTACAAATAAAAGTTTCTGTGCCTATATAGTTTTTGTTTAGCTATAAACCAGAGCCCGAACTGAAACCTGAAGCTATTCCTTATACATTAACCAAAAACCGAAAGTATTTGGGGACTCGTTGAGCTCGTGTCGGTTAGCAGAACTCTACTACTAATAACATGATTCAAAACCAATTTTAATGCAAATACTGTTCCAACAAGGGCAGCAAGTCTGCTTTTATTTGCTGCTATGTGACGTGTGCATAGAGCAACAGCCCTGATTCATCTAATCACCTTTTCACAATACATTTGTGCTGCATCATCCCATCACCTCTGTTGCATACATTGGGAAGTAGGGGGCTTTGTCAGGCCCTATTGCTGATTTTATTCAAACTGCTTCTCGACAACAATGGAGAGAAAGGAAAAATGCTTAAAAATGTTTCCTTGTATGGTCTTGTGTGGGTCCCTGATATACTGGGATGCATCAGCTGCCAGGATTTGTTGTGCGCAATGTAGCTGCTGTCAGTAGTCAGTAAAGGGCCATATGCTGCTCAAGATGAGCATGAATAAAAGATGTATTGAAGGAAAACCAAATTTACAACTGCGTTTGAATGACAGTTAGACTGTGCAGTGTCATAAAAAGCAGAGGGACGAAAAAACATACAGCTTGCTCTCTTGAATTATGAGGAGCTATTAAGACTTCTCAAACAATAAGATCATATCAAGGGTTGTTTACCAAAGCAGTTTAGAAAACTATTAAAGGGCATAACCTGTTTGTGAATTCAGGGGCGGGGGTATCAAGATGTGGGTGTGATCATTTTAGGTAGGGGCGTGTTTTTTCCCTTTTGAATGTTCTCTCACGTTGTGTATGTATGGGGAAAAGTCTTAGGTCACGCATGTAACCATGGTTCCTCGAGGGAACGAGATGCTGCTTAGGAGAACGCTTTGGGAACTCCTTCAGCATGACCAGCTCTGAATCATGTGTGTAATCAGTCCACTGTATGGGCGAGACATCACAGGCGGGTTGACATAGTGACTCGGAAGCTTTAAAGCACATGCAGTGAAACCGGTGTCAGCTTCTAGGAGTGAAGGAAGCACTGGCAGAGATGCTGGAAGTATGGCTCTGTGACGTATTGTCTCGTTCTCTCAAGGAACCATGGTTACGTGTAACCTGAGACGTTCCTCTTCAGGAACTTAAGCTGCATCAGATAACACTTTGGGAACGAGTATGCTCATGCCTTTCAAATCTCTGCCTAGTGTGGAAGCCTGCACAGCGAGGGCGAAAAAACTGAAGAGCCTGGAGTGGATTGGATAATCTAGGCCATAGAACCTGACAAAGGTTAGGGTCATGGACAATCCTGCAGCATTGCAGATGGCCTTTATAGAGACAAGAAGGACTTTTAGGCCGCCACACTTCTTGTTGAGTGAGCCTTGACCCCTAGAGGCGAAGGGAGATCAATGGACTTATAAGCGATAGAGATGGCATCTACTATCCACCGACTGAGGGTCTGTTTTGTAGCTAAAAGACCTCTCTTAGAGGGACCATAGCACACAAGCAGTTGGTCCACCCTTCTCCACAGGCCAGCTCTGTAGATGTATTCATCCAGTGCTCGCATTGACTATGTTAATGTAGTTAATAAAGTCTTATTTGTATCACACTTGAGGTCATTCACTGTTTGTTCAATCGGAGTCCCTAATAATGCATATCATGACTTAACATGATTTTTGAATGCACAAGCAGTCTGACAACAGCCTGTGCTCCACATGGAGTTCTCATTCATTGAATCTGTCTCTGATTACATGAGAAACGGATGAAACTGAGACAAATTAAATCCAGAAGAACTGTATCAACGTCTTCAAGACATTTTAAAAAACCTTCCTCCAAAGCTACAGTACTGTGAGAAGCTTTAGGCACTTTAGTAAATATGCTGTAAAGTAAGGATGCTTTCAAAAATATTGTCAACAATTGATTTTATTTATCAATTAACTTCTATTAACTAATTCAAATCAATATTTGGTGTGACCAACCTTTGCATTTAAAACAGCTTTGGTCCAGGTACACTTGCAAATTTTTTTCAGGTAGCTTTGCAGAAAGGTTTCTTCAAGCATCTTGGAGATATGATGACAGTTCTTCTGGAGTTAGTTTGTCTCAATTTCATCTGTTTCTTCATGTAATCACAGACAGATTCGATGATGGTGAGATCAGATCTTCATGTGGAGCACCTGCTGTTTTCAGACTGCTTGTGCATTCAAAAATCTCACTAGATTATTATCAAAATGAATGTTTTGAAATGTAAACAGATATTTACTACTGACAAACTAAAGCAAAAGATATAAATAACTGGCTGAACACCATTGTTTGGGGTGCAAATACTAATGTGACTTTTGCACAGTATTGTATGTATAACGTAAGTATAATTAAATTAATTATATTCAAATAAATAAATTAAAGTATATGTTCATATGTGTTGAGGGCTAGATTTTCGCTGGAGGAATCAGCTGCGGTGTGATGAACAGAGTGTATACTTTACAATAGATGGGAAACCGATTGCTCCTTCGTGACATTTTGTAATCTGTATTTATGATAAAGAACTGCACAGATGCAGATATATACTCACAGTCTATAAATAAACACACTCTGTTTCGGTTTGAGTCCGTTCCCGATGCTCCGCCAGAGTCTGCGGATTAAAGAGCACACTGAAAGACGGGGAGGAGACAGGTCTGCCGCCATTTTCATATGAAATTTAAGGGGACTGACTCTGAGGAGATCGCACATTTGTGTACAGTTTATGGAGCTAAATGTTATAGCCCCACAAAAAAAAAAAAAAAAAAAAAGCCTAGCAACACCCATGCTTCTTGTGTACATTTCTGAGAACCAGGACAAATATTTCAATCGATCGCTCAGGCACTTAAGAGGCACCAAAATGAGACACCAAAATCTGCATTCTGATTCGGTTTGGTGCATACCGGTTCCATAGGTACCGGTGCCATATTGGCGCCTAGTTTTGCATATGCAATTGGATTGGCTGATCAAGAGGAGAATCTTCAAGATTCTTATAATACCAATGTGTCACAAATGTAATGTAAATGAACAAATAGGAAACATTATTAGAGCTCATAGATACCAAGCACGGCATATGTGCGATCTTTGTTAATTTACAAATAAAAGAACATTCATTCAAGGTTTAATATATAGGCAAAACACTATAAAAGTGCATATAATTACACAGGATACATAATTGTACATGTCTTAAGTGAATAGTAAACACAATGTCCTGAAATATGTGTTATTTCAGAAAAAAAGATTTGTCTTGTCACTTTGGCAAGAAGCAGGTAAAAGTTTGTCCTTTGAACAGGAGCATTTGCCCTTGATAGACTCTGAAGTGTAACCTTGGAGTTGCTGGAATGAGCTCTGCAAACAATGTTTTGCATGGGATTGGACAAATAAACAAAAATTTCAGTCCAAAACTCCAGTTATCTGAATCAGTTAAACTTGATTTAGTCTTTCTTATGACTGTAAACTGGATATTTCCAGATATCATTAGTCTCCATGTGAAAAAAAAAAAAAAAACGGTGTCCCGATTCTTCTATATTCCATTACAAAATACTTTCCATTAAATGTCTGAAAAAAAAAATACACAAATGAATAATTAAACATATTTCTCACAATGTATTTTTTTTAAATATTGAGTATGCACCTTATGTGTATGGCATTTGGACCCTATTCTCCATAATTTATGAGTTTCTTGCATTACAGCAGCATTCCATTTTATTCCGTTTTATTCCGAGTTTTATTCCGGACCCTGCCTGGAAGAATTATTTAATGAGTTTGATAGACTGATGTGGGTAAGTGTAAATATTCAGTAATAATGTATGTAGTGTTTTGAGTTTGACCATTCCAGCAAACTTTACATTTTCCAAGAAATTATATTTTATTTTTATTTTCATTTTTCACCATACATGTCATTGTTAACAAACTTGTAGGACTATACGGAAACTGTGTATTTTGGTTTAAAAATAATGTATAGTATTTTATGTTGTGTGATGTCATTTCCTTTAATTGAATTGCCCAATCGAGTCCCGCCCTCGTCAGAACAGCTCTGGACTTGAGCGAGACAGGTACGTCGCAAATGTGATCTGTGACAAGGAGGTAAAACATATAAGATTGAGTTAAAATTGTGGTTGATATCAGTGGATGACATGTTTAGATGCTGGATTGAGTCAAATAATCTGTTCGTTTGGCGTTATTTTTCAGTATATTGTGAGTTTTGTGTTAATGAGCTGTTAATGAGTTGGTTCAAGTTACCGCCCGCGCCATTTTTATTGGCGGTATTTTTCTGATAATTTTGGTTCTTAAAATAATAAAAGTGGATTATGTTCTTAAAATGTCATGCAGTTAAACTTGTCTAAAGTATATCGTCATTTTATGTTTTCAGTTGTGTATTTGTAGCTATGTATCATCTTTGAGTCGTTAATCAGCTGCAGTTACAGTATTAATGGGGACAGAGGTTCACTTTTCTCTCTCTTCTCGCAACTCTCGCAGAACAAAGAGAGTGTTTTTGTGTGCCGTTAATCCCTGTCCTTGACATTGACCTAGCAAATAAATATATTAAACAATAAAATAAAAAGTACAAACTATGTAGGTTTACCCCCAAAATCCACAAATCACAACCCCAATGAAATTAGCAATGAAATTAGAATAAGCAATACAAAAATCATTTTATTAAATTTTTCTTGCTGCGGCTTGTTTTTTAACAGGGTCAAAAAAGAGAGAACATATTACACCTGTGTTATCATCACTTCATTGGTTACCTGTTCGATTCAGAGTTGATTTTAAGGTTTTAGTATTTGTATTTTAAGGCCGTGTTGCAGGGTAAATTTTTTTACGAATTTGTGCAATTTGCTCGATGGTAATAAACATTTAAACTGTTATCCATTGTATTTTATGTTGTTGGGTATCACAAAACGGAATATAATACAAAAAAGTAGGTACTATCGTACTGCGGTCTCCTTTCCGAGACCGCTGTACGAGAATTTACCAAATTCTCGTAAGAGAATTTACCAAAGCCCGCCTTGAGAGCATTGAGAGTGACTAGAGAGAGACGAGTAGTAAACGAGAGTATTCAGATAGCGCAGATTATAGATAAATACATAGATATAGATAGATAGATAGATAGACAGACAGACAGACAGATAGATCGATATAAACCAACAGTGACCCAAACGCACTCACTTCCCTACAGCACAAGCTTTTCAGCGCAGTTTCCATGGGACAGCCCCGCCCACACAAGCACCTGCCAAACACAGCGACACACGCGGCTACGTTTGCAACAACATTTTCACCGGAGGAAGAGATAAACAATTAGAAACGTTCATATAGCTAGCACGATGCCTTCTATTTCTAGATGACAAAGACAACGTTTACCAGTTCTACGACACTATGACAAAGGTTACCGGTACTTATCTGAACTAACATCATGATCACTGCCACTAGATATAAAGAAAACGTTGATTTTTTCACTCGGTGCTAATCAATGACAGTAAAAATAAATAAATATATAATAATTATTATTATTATTATTTATATATATATATATGTGTGTGTGTGTGTGTGTGTCGTTATTGTGCACTTCTGCTCGTAGACTAGCTCCAGTGCTCATTGCTGCGATGCTAAACGATAGCAACTCACCAGGACACTTCACCAACTCTCCACTCATTCTCTTCGGACCATGCATTTAATAAGCTTTGACGGACATCAGTTCTTGGCAATTCCTCATTTGCTCTCTCACGTCTGGCAGGTTCGAAATTACACAGCTGCAGGTCATCATACATGTTGGCTCTTGCCACCTCTTCCTCATCCCAGTCAGTCGCTATAACGTTAGTTCTGATGCTGCGTTCCAGGCAGGTTTTTGAGCTCATAATCACTATTTCATACCACGACTAACGACTTTTTACCGTTCCAGGCAAGTTACGCCAAACTTTCTGAGTGCAAGGAATTGTAACTAGATTTTTTTTTTTTATTGCAACGTTACATTGACCTAAAATCGTTTTTTCAAAGTGTACCACTTGCATAAACACTGCATCCGTAGGCAGTATTATTCGTAGGGGCTGCCATCGTTGTTTCGCGTGCTGTGTGACCTCGGAGTACATCGATCTAGTACGAGACACGAGTTCACGGGTGGGAAGTCACGAGTTTGATTGCCGTTCCTGTGCACTTTCACGGGTTTAAGGTTGGAAAAACAAGGGTTACGGGTTACCTGGAACGCGGCATCATACTAGACTGAGGCTACCTTTCCTCGACTTCTCCCCAACGTGACGTCATCGCCGAGTTGCATAAAAAAACGTTAATACCAAAAACTTAAAAAATAGGTCTTTAAGACTATTTTTCTTAAAGACAGAGCTTTCTGAGTTCTTGGTCCTAAGCTCTGGAATTCCCTACCTTTGTCCATTAGACTTTCCCCTACACTTTTTAAATTTAAATCTTCTGTTAAAACTTTTTCCTCAGGCATATGCGTAACTTGATATTAATTATTAAATTAATATTATTCTTTTTTTAGTCTTAATTATTGTTTTAAATTGCATGATGTTTCCGGTCTTAATTCTATTTTTTTTGTTTTGCTTTTCATATTTTATTATTAGTCTTTAAATTGTATTGTACAATGGATGTTTTGTTTGTTATGTTGTGCATCACTTTGGTAAGCATTTATGTTGTTTTAAAGGGCTATATAAATAAACTTGACTTGACTTTCTTATATAGAGCTCAGTACTTGGACCACTCTTTGACTACATGGCATCACTAGGAGGGATGCACCGAATATTCGACCACCGAAAATTTTCGGCCGAAAATGGCATTTTCGGGTTTGGCTGATAGACTTTTATCACCGAAACAACACGGCCGAAATGTTGTGATGACGCAAACAGAAACCGCGACCTGCACGTGCACCTGCATAGCGCAGACCACGAGCTCCCCGTGACATTCACTTCACACCAGTGAGAACATTCTCTCTCTTCTTATTCCTTTATTCGCAGCACTAAAGCGTCTCCTAACAAAGAGATTAAGACGGACCACGAAGTGAAACCAAAGAAAAGTAGAGTCTGTTAGCACACGTCTCACTGAGATCTTTCCGGATCCTCTGCACTTCATCGCGAATGTGCTTGATCCGCGTTATAAAGACCATTACTTGGATGCGGAAATAAGGCAGCGCGCACAAGAAATGATCCAGGCCGCGCTGGATGTGGAGAACCCGTGTGGAGACGGAGAAGCGCCAAGCGCAGGAGACTGAGATCAGAGCGCAGAAAAAAGACTCGTGTCTGCACCAGATGAGGGGCATGTACCCTCGTTGTCTGATGTGTTCAGTGGAATTCTGCAAGAAAGTGCCTCAAATAATAATAATACGTTGGCTATTTTGTTCTTAGGCTACTATATATGTGACATAGAAGCCAAGAATTTTCATTTCGGTGCATCCCTAATCACTAGGTTCTGTCATTCAGAAACATGGCTTTCCATATCACTGCTATGCTGATGACACTGAACACTCAACTTTACCTCTCATTCCATCCTGATGATCCGACGATACCTTCTCATATCTCAGCTCGTCTAACAGTAATTTCTTGCTGGATGAAGGACTATTATCTTCAACTCAGCCTTGCCAAGGTAAAACTGCTTGTGGTTCCATCAAACCCATCGTTTCATCTCAATTTCACCATCCAGATAGGCATATTACCCATAACTCCTTCAAAATCAGCCAGAAATCTTTGAGTTGTGATTGGTGATCAGCTGACTTTCTAAGACCACACTGCTAAAACGGTCTGGTCTTGCAGATATGCTTTATTCAACATCAAGAAGATCAGGCCCTTTCTTTCAATACACGATTCACAACTCCTTTTTCAAGCTCCCTAACTCAATCCGAGTCCTTAGACGTCTTCAAGAATTGGCTATAGAACACATTTCTTCCATCTTTATTTGACAGTCGTGGCCAAAAGTTTTGAGAATTACATAAATATTAGTTTTCAAAATGTTTGCTGCTAAACTGCTTTTAGATCTTTGTTTCAGTTGTGTCTGTGATGTACTGATATAATTACAAGCACTTCATACGTTACAAAGGCTTTTATCAACAATTACATGACATTTATGCAAAGAGTCAGTATTTGCAGTGTTGGCCCTTCTTTTTCAGAACCTCTGCAATTTGACTGGGCATGCTCTCAATCAACTTCTGGGCCAAATCCTGACTGATAGCAACCCATTCTTTCATAATCACTTCTTGGAGTTTGTCAGAATTAGTGGGTTTTTGTTTGTCCACCCGCCTCTTGAGGATTGACCACAAGTTCTCAATGGGATTAAGATCTGGGGAGTTTCCAGGCCATGGACCCAAAATTTCAACATTCTGGTCCCCGAGCCACTTAGTTATCACTTTTGCCTTATGGCACGGTGCTCCATCGTGCTGGAAAATGCATTGTTCTTCACCAAACTGTTGTTGGATTGTTGGAAGAAGTTGCTGTTGGAGGGTGTTTTGGCACCATTCTTTATTCATGGCTGTGTTTTTGGGCAGAATTGTGAGTGAGCCCACTCCCTTGGATGAGAAGCAACCCCACACATGAATAATGTCAGGATGCTTTACTAATGGCATGACACAGGACTGATGGTAGCGCTCACCTTTTGTTCTCCGGACAAGCCTTTTCCCAGATGCCCCAAACAAGCGGAAAGGGGCTTCATCGGAGAATATGACTTTGCCCTAGTCCTCAGCAGTCCATTCACTATACTTTCTGGAGAAGATCAATCTGTCCCTGATGTTTTTTTTTGAGAGAAGTGGCTTCTTTGCTGCCCGTCTTGACACCAGGCCAGCTTCCAAAAGTCTTTGCCTCACTGTGCGTGCAGATTCAATTCAATTCAAGTTTATTTGTATAGCGCTTTTTACAATACAAATCGTTACAAAGCAACTTTACAGAAAATTATGTTTCTACAATATTTAGTAGTAGCTAGTAGTTTGTGCACGTTTGACAGGATTTTAGAAAAAATAAAAAATAATAATAATAATACAAGACGTAGTCAGCTAGACGATGAACTATCAATATTATTAATTAATAGTAATTATATGATGCAGTCACACATGTAGCAATAATTGTAAGTTCTGTTTGTTGATTCATGGTTAGGATCATCTGGGGTCCTCTGAGGGTCAGCATCATCTCTTCTGTGTTCTGGATCCAGACTGGAGCTTGTGTAAATCCCGTGGCAAAACATAGAAACAAAATAGAGACATCATTAGCATAGCTGCTGATCCAACAAGGTAAAATTAGTTTAACCCAAGCTAAAGAATAAAAATGCAGATGCAACTACACTCACAATTTAAGAGATACATTATTCGAATGCTTGGCGAAAGAGATGCGTTTTTAATCTAGATTTAAACAGAGCGAGTGTGTCTGAACCCCGAACATTATCAGGAAGGCTATTCCAGAGTTTGGGAGCCAAATGTGAAAAAGCTCTACCTCCTTTAGTGGACTTTGCTATCCTAGGAACTACCAAAAGTCCAGCGTTTTGTGACCTTAGGGTGCGTGATGGGTTGTAGCGTGGTAGAAGGCTAGTTAGGTACGCAGGAGCTAAACCATTTAGGGCCTTATAGGTAAGTAATGATAATTTGTAACTGATACGGAACTTAATAGGTAGCCAGTGCAGAGACTGTAAAATTGGGGTAATATGATCATATTTTCTTGACCTCGTAAGGACTCTAGCTGCTGCATTTTGGACTACCTGTAGCTTGTTTATTGATGAAGCAGGACAACCACCTAGAAGTGCATTACAATAGTCCAGTCTAGAGGTCATAAATGCATGAACTAGCTTTTCTGCATCAGAAACTGATAACATGTTTCGTAGCTTGGCAATGTTTCTAAGATGGAAGAATGCAGTTTTTGTAACATTGGAAATATGATTTTCAAAAGACAATTTGCTGTCCAATATAACACCCAGATTTCTGACTGTAGAGGAAGTAACAGTACATCCGTCTAGCTGCAGATTGTAATCTACAAGATTCTGTGTGGTGTTTTTTGGTCCAATAATTAATATCTCTGTCTTATCCGAATTTAATTGGAGAAAATTATTTGTCATCCAATCTTTTACATTTTTAACACACTCTGTTAGCTTAGATAATTGGGAAGTTTCATCTGGTCTCGTTGAGATATATAGCTGAGTATCATCAGCATAACAGTGGAAGCTAATTCCGTATTTTCTAATAATATTACCAAGGGGCAACATGTATATTGAAAATAGAAGGGGACCTAGGACGGATCCTTGTGGCACTCCATATTTTACTGATGATAAATGAGATGACACCCCATTTAAATAAACAAAATGGTAGCGATCGGACAGGTAGGATCTAAACCATCTTAGAGCCTGCCCTTGAATACCTGTATAGTTTTGTAATCGATCTATGAGTATGTCATGATCTATGGTGTCGAACGCAGCACTAAGATCAAGTAAGACTAGAAATGAGATGCAGCCTTGATCTGACGCAAGGAGCAGGTCATTTGTAATTTTAACAAGTGCAGTTTCTGTGCTATGGTGGGGCCTAAAACCTGACTGAAATTCTTCATACAGATAATTTTTATGCAGGAAGGTGCTCAATTGAGCAGACACAACTTTTTCTAAAATTTTAGACATAAATGGAAGATTTGAAATAGGCCTATAATTTGCCAGTACACTAGGATCTAGTTTTGGTTTCTTAATAAGAGGCTTGATAACCGCCAGCTTGAATGGTTTTGGGACGTGACCTAAAGATAACGACGAGTTAATGATATTGAGAAGCGGTTCTTCGGCTACAGGTAACAGCTCTTTTAGTAATTTAGTGGGTACAGGATCTAATAAACATGTTGTTGGTTTAGATACAGTGATAAGTTTATTTAGCTCTTCCTGTCCTATATTTGTAAAGCACTGCAGTTTATCTTTGGGTGCGATGGATGAAACTGAAGTGTTAGACGCTGTAGAATCTACATTCGCTATTGTATTTCTAATGTTACCTATTTTATCAGTGAAGAAATTCATAAAGTCATTACTATTTAATGTTGGTGGAATATTTGAATCAGGTGGTGTCTGGTAATTTGTTAATTTAGCCACTGTGCTAAATAAAAACCTTGGATTGTTTTGGTTATTTTCAATGAGTTTGTGGATATGCTCTGCCCTAGCAGTTTTTAGAGCCTGTCTATAGCTGGACATACTGTTTTTCCATGCAATTCTAAAAACTTCCAAGTTAGTTTTTCTCCATTTGCGTTCAAGACTACGAGTTACTTTCTCTATTTACTGTTATACCATGGCACAGTACGTTTTTCTCTAACCTTTTCCAATTTGATGGGGGCAACAGCTTCTAATGTATTAGAGAAAATAGTGCCCATGTTGTCAGTAATTTCGTCTAATTCATGTGTATTTTTGGGTACAAATAGCAGTTGAGATAGATCAGGCAGGTTATTTGCGAATCTTTCTTTGGTGGCTGGAACAATAGTTCTGCCCAGACGGTAACGCTGAGACATATAGTTAATATCAGTTATACGCAGCATGCACGATACAAGGAAATGGTCTGTAATATCATCACTTTGGGGTACAACATCTATAGCAGTAAGATCGATTCCATGCGATATAATTAGATCTAGTGTATGATTAAAACGATGAGTGGGCCCGGTGACATTTTGCTTGACTCCAAAGGAGTTTATTAGGTCAGTAAACGCAAGTCCTAATGTATCATTTGCATTATCAACGTGAATACTAAAATCTCCCATGATTAGCGCCTTATCAACTGTAACTAGAAGGTCTGAGAGGAAATCTGCAAATTCTTTTAGGAATTCTGTATACGGCCCTGGTGGTCTATACACAGTAGCCAGAGCAAGAGATACATTAGATTTCTTTTGCATGTCTGACAGTGTAACATTTAGCAGAAGTATTTCAAAAGAGTTAAACCTGTATCCTGTTTTCTGGGTAACATTGAGAATATCACTATATATTGTTGCGACACCTCCGCCACGACCAGTCTGACGGGGCTCATGCTTATAACAGTAGTTCGGTGGAGTAGACTCATTTAGACCAAAATAATCATTTGGTTTTAGCCAGGTTTCAGTCAAGCAGAGTACATCAAAACTATTTTCTCTGATCCTTTCATTTACAATAACTGCTTTGGGTGTGAGTGATCTAATATTTATGAGCCCAAACTTTAAAAACTGTTTTTGTTCATTTACTTTACATTTTTCTGGTTTAATTACGATAAGATTTTTTCTAGATCCTACATTATATTTTGACCTCACTATTCGAGGAACAGACACATTCTTAATAGTTTTTACAGCGCAAGTACTTTTATCATTTAAGCGGGTGGAACAAAACTCATCATAATAGTTATTAGAGAATTGTCTTACATGGAGCGAAGTGTCCTGGAGATGTTGTCAGAGAGCAGCTCCGCTCCGATTCTGCTGGGGTGTAATCCATCAGCGCGAAACAGCCTAGGACCCTCCCAGAAAAGATTCCAGTTATTAACAAATAGCAGTTTCTGTTCTTTACACCATGATAACAACCATTCATTTAAAGCAAAAAGTCTACTGAACCTTTCGTGTCCTCGTCGATATGTGGGCAGTGGTCCTGACACGACGATCGTCGCCGCGGGCGTCGTGCTGCGAACCGTCTCGATCAGGCTGCTGAAGTCCCTCTTCAGTGTCTCCGTCTGCCGCAGAGTGGTGTCGTTAACCCCGGTGTGAAGCACGACCGCTCTGGGGCTCTCGTCGGCCTTCAGGATCGCGGGTATCTGCGCAGAAACATTTAGAACACGAGCACCAGGCAAACAATGAGTGTGCACTTTACCTTCGGCTAACGTAGCACTTACGTGTCGGACGATGGAGTCTCCGATGATCACAGCGTCGCGTCCTGTCTCGCGGAGGGGAGCGAAGCGGTTCCGGATGGAGATGTCGAAGGCAGGAGGGGGAGAAGTCGTCGCCCAGGACCCGGCTCGCGTCCTCCGCTGTGGATGCACCCAGGGTCCGTGGTGTCCAGGCGTCGCAGTGAAGGACATCTGGGAAGATCGCGTCCTGGGTGCACCGGGCCTGTGCAGAGAAACACACGGAGTAGACGTGGTGGGACTGTTAGCAGCACGCGGTATACTTACCCCGGACTTGTGAGCGTCAGCCCGGGATGATTCCAGCGCGGCTCTCCGCTCTCTCAGCTGGGCCTGCCTCACCTCCAGGTCGCGAATCTGCTTTCCCACGGCCTCGAGCTCGAGCTGCACAGAGTGGAGACATTTATCCGCCATTAAAGCACGTAACAGTGAGTACAGCAGTGGTAATGTGTGTGAATAGAGTATTAGCAATGTAAGCGCAGTTAGCTGCAACCACGCTTGCTGATGCTAACGGGCTAAAAGCTAATAGCGGACCCGGGAGATCAAAATAAAACTAGTGATAGCGAGGCACTCTGATCGTTTTTGTTGCAGAATACAATAGAGGATATATTCACACGTTATATAAACGGAAACGATGATGTATAAAATTGATTTTTGAGTTAAAAATAGTCAATGAAAAGAATATAGTGACAGAGCTCAAACGCAGTACAGCCGCCAACAACAAACAGGAAGTGACGTATTGGGCTGATGCACTCACACCTGCCTGCTGCCATTCCTGAGCAAGCTCTTCACTGGTGGCACTCCCGCAGCTGAATCCTCTTTAGGAGACGATCCTGGCGCTTGCTGGACTTTCTTGGGCGCCCTGAAGCCTTCTTTACAAGAATTGAACCTCTTTCCTTGAAGTTCTTGATGATCCTATAAATTGTTGATTTAGGTGCAATCTTAGTAGCCACAATATCCTTGCCTGTGAAGCCATTTTTATGCAACGCAATGATGGCTGCACGCGTTTCTTTGCAGGTCACCATGGTTAACAATGGAAGAACAATGATTTCAAGCATCACCCTCCTTTTAACATGTCAAGTAAATTAAGTAAATTTTCATGGCAAAGAAGGACTATGCAATTCATCTGATCACTCGTCATAACATTCTGGAGTATATGCAAATTGCTATTATAAAAACTTAAGCAGCAACTTTTCCAATTTCCAATATTTATGTAATTTTCAAAACTTTTGGCCACGACTGTATTGTCTCTATTCTAATTATATACTTAACAAAAAAATAATAATAACAAAAAAACTTGCCCCTTTTATACTTGCACTCTTCTATATTTGCATGTTTTCTTAAAAAAAGAAAAAAAACTCTCCCCTTTTAGACTTGCAATCTATTCATTTTCTAACTGCTTATTTTCTTAAAAATTAAATAGATACAACAGAAAAAGAATATAGCAAGCTTTTTTATTATTTATTATATAATTATAAAATAAAAAAACTTGCTGCGTAAACTGTTAAGCTAACTAAGACTTGTCATAGCACTTGCATATCATTGCATACTTGTTCATTTTGATTGCTTCCATTTTCCTCATTTGTAAGTCATTTTCCACCATCAATAACTCCGGGTTCGGGTACCCGACGGGTGACCCGCAAATTTGGCTGAAACGGGTGAAAAATATCAAACTGTGTCGCGTCGGACACAGGGGAAACACGGGTCTAAACACGGGTTCAAAACAGTCACGTGCAAAAGTAAAAATAGGCCTACGTTCCACTTATGTTGCTACGTTTTTCATAGTTTTTGTTTTCCGTTTATATATATATATATATATATATATATACACACACACACACACAGAATCTGAATTAAAATGTTTGATTTAAGCCTACATACTGCTGTGCGTAATGCCCACAGACGTGAAGTGAATCAGACAGATGCTGTCCTGTACTGTCTGAAATTGCTAACTCTGTGGCGAAGCATGTGAAAAACAGATTTAACTAATCATGAAGTCAATCAGGATGCAAAACACAGCCTACTATAGGCCTACACCCAAAATTGTCTGATGTAGGCTAGACCAAATTGCGTTACTCAGTTTTGTGATAACGTTAGCCATGTTCTTTATGTACCAGCTTTTTGACCGCTTCGGCTGAGGTTGCCCTTGTGTTAATGCCAAAGGCCGTGCAATAACTTCTGTATGAGCTGGCAATAAAATTTGAAAAAAGTGTGTCTAATGTGATTGGCTTAACTGATTTGATGTCGGGTGTCGGTCCTATTTTAAGCGGGTTGGGTCGGGTGCAGATTTTAATTAGTGCTGCTGTCGGAAAACGGGTCGGATGCGGTTTTAAGCACTGCGGGTGCGGATTTACAAAATCGGACCCGTGCAGCTCTCTGCCCCCAACTGCTCCCCGGACACCGCAGCAAAAATGGCTTCCCACTACTCCAGGTGGGGGTGTGTGTGCATTTGTTCAATACACACTGATGTGTATGGGTTGATGGGACACCATACTCGGCTACACATCACATCAAAAAGAAATTGTAACAAAGCATTTAAAAAAGGGTTATTGCTCCACAGAGAAAATAACTTATCAATCATAAGACACATTCCACACCAGAGGTCCATTTACAGTAGTTTCCAATGAGTTATAGAGTCCAGGCTGCTGTTGCCTCCATGAACACCACAATATAGCATTTGTAAAACATTGTTCTCATTTCCCTTTTTATTTATGTGTGAAAATGTTGTAACGGATATGCAGTTCATTGATTCATGGGTTCTGAACTAATGAATCATGGTTCGTTGAATCTAAAATAATGCAAACCCAAAGCTTGTAGATTTTGAATTCAGGCATATAAACCCAACTATTTCTAAACTAAATGCCTGGCCTGGCGCCAGCCTGGCTGGATTTAAATTATTTATGACAAGACATTCCACAGTCACGTGCGAGCCTCAAAGGAGAAACGAAACACATTCCACAAGACACACACACACATAAGCACACACACACAAACAAACTTTATGCTCTTTATGTAAGCCCTTAATAATATGTATTTTGAATAGGTTTGTGTTTTGCATAAAATGGTTAATCCTTGTTAGGTGAGGATTATAAATTGCTGATTTGTAAATGGGAAATGTTTCTCCTAATTTTAATGTTCTCAAATAGAATCATGAGTTGTAACCCTACCCCCTTAGCAGGTCGTAAAACTTTATGACCTAACAAACAGGACAGGAAAAAGTCAGCTCACTGGCACCTTTTCTCAATGTATTCTAAATGTATTAAGTATTGCTTTTTGGTGCATTAGATGTTTTCCATAATCAAAAATTGGAGTATCTAAATGTGTGTAATTCTGCATATGAATGTAACGCCGTGTTTCTATCAGTTATATATGTAATTTTTGGTATCTTTGGAATTGTCATGTTGTGACCCAACTATCCACCTATATGAAAGGTTTGTAAAATGTATTTATCTGGAATTACGAACTTGCTAGAATATCACTGCTGAAATCTGATAAGCCAGAACTTATTAGAGTGGGTGTTTCCCCCGAGACAAAGGAACTTTTTCCCGCTTCAGATCGCGGACGTTCATTGGTTGTTCACGCGAACAGAGGCGTGAACCAATCGAGCTATAAGGACTGACCCAGGAATTCCTCCCGCTCTTACTCTTCTTACGTTCTCTTACGCTCTTCTCGTCTCCTCTTGTCCCTGTCTGGTCCCTCTCAGCACGGCGGCTGAGCGAACAGCCATTCCCATGGCTCCTTCGGGAGCTTTCATCTCTGTTGTTTTCGTTTCTTTTCATTACTAAGTTTATTCACCTATTCGCCTCTCCACACGAGGAAGACGAAATCTGAAACATTGCTTTGTTGAACCTTTCAAATATACCGCGCGAGTCCGCAGCAGCAGCACTGGAAGACACGAAAGAACACGCCTAGCTACAGGACCACGCTCGCGCTGGTCTGGCGGTTGACAAAGAGACACATCAGCCCGGAAGACACGAGAGAACATGCCCAATCACAAAGAGACCACATGCAAGTATCATTCTCTATGGAGATTTAAATGCTGCTTAAAGTTTGTCTATTAACTTTTCAAGGTGATTTGATTCATTGTTGTCTTTCAAGGGTTACTGTCTGTGAGTTTGCATAACTGAGCGCGTGATTCTGTGATCACGCCTATTCTCTCATTCATCCTCTCTCACTCATTATCTCTCTCTCTCTCTCTCTCTCTCTCTCTCCCTCTCCCTCATTTGGATTCCGTTATGTCTTGTACAAAGTTTACTGTCGTGCGCGTATTTACTCTGTGTGATTTGTAGTTTGATGTATTATTAGTTCAATTATTAAAAATCAACATATATTAATGATTGCCTCTGTCTAAGCCTCACATTACAAGTCAATGAAATGTCTGATCTTTAGCTACAAGCTTTTACTTTTAGTAACGAAATTTCATAATGATAGGATAATGTTTTCAGGCCAGAGAATATTTTTCCTTGAATTATAACAAGTGATAACTTAATTGAAAATTGATAAATTAATCTTACGGCCGTTTGCTGAACAAACCACTGTTTGATTTGCGGTAATTTACAGTAAGAGATATCACTATAATTGATATGAAAAATGGAATATTGACATATTAATGAGTAAATTACAGTGCCTTGTAATGAGTTATTGATATATGCAATTGAGCTATTTATATTATATTTATAAAAATATTAAGGATGACCCAATGTTTCTGTAGGGATTACATTTTCCCATCTAATTTGCATATTATGACGTCATATGGGGGTGGCCATCTTGAATTATAGAATTTTCATGAAAAGTCACATGTTTAAATGATAAAATGCAGCACTTCTTTCCCCCCAAAATGTCCCTCACCTTCTGTGTGCTATATTGCACAATACTGAATGCTCAGGTGAATAGTAAGTAGTAAACAAACTGTGTAAATCATTACTAATAAATGGTAGAAACAAACCGAAAGCATGTAGCGGTTGGGATTTTCAATTTACTACATACAGCAGGCACTCTGATTCCATCTATGGGGCACATATATATTATTCATATGACACACAAACACAAGTAGACAAGACCTGTTTAGTTCAAACGCTATGCCCCGTGTCACATCACCTCGTGTCACAACGAGCAGAAGCGGCCAGATCTGCCTCGCGCGTGCACCGAGAGTGCACAGCTCGGACTACTGTCAGTGTCATTGCGACTCCCCACCTTGCCTCCTAATTGTCCTATGAATACTTCGACCTCGTCTAACATACCCAGTGGCATTAGACAGTCTCCACTACAATACTGTCGCCGTGATTGCGGAGAGGCGCGGTCAGAAGACAAATATACATGTCTAGCACGGTAAAAATCTCCCGCCTCGTCCCCGCAACAATAACACGCCTGCTTATTCCGCGATGAACACTCCGACCCCGGCAAACATTGTTCACACCTCTGACATTTGGCAAAGGACCATCTACATTAGGCAAAGGATTCACCGTTTGTGCTTGGTGTAGGGGCTATACTTTCACTTTCAGTATCACCGTCAGCTTCTGAATGCAGATATTCCCCATTCAGAATCAGTGTCCGCGAATAGAAGTCCCAACACTTCATTGCAGATTTATTGAAGCTTTATTGATGCCATTAGATAATATTAATAATAATGATAATAATAATAATAATCTAATGCCAATACTCACTGAATTGACAATATTGCTCTGATAAAATGGCTCACACTAGCTCCGCTTTTGTTCGCACTGATTCAATGTGCTCTAGCTCGAAGATTTTGTATAGAAGCATGACGTTTTTTTAGTCAGAGATTAAGTATTACATGTCTGCCATATGGTGCAGGGGAGGTCGCATGAAATTTGACACCCTATTTGACAAAATCGGCCGTTTTATTCAGTGCCGCATCTTGCCGAGTAAACTCGACCGTGGTGCCAAGAGGGTTAAAGCCTAAAAAGCTAGATCAAATATAAAATGTATATACAACTATACAATAAGGGAATGTAAAAAAGGCATATAATAAAATTAAAAATAAAATTAAATCTAGCAGCGCAAGGCAAATGACAGAGTGCAAATCAATGAAGTGAACAAAAGTGCAGATAAAAGATTTTTAGTGCAAAAAAAAAAAAAAAAAAAGCCTTAAGTCTGATTAAAGTGACAAGTGACAAAGGGCTCAAGAGCAGTTTTTATTTAACTGGCTGAATGAGGTAGTGGGCAGACCAATGCTGCACAAAGTGACTGGTGCATGCCATCATATAATTAGGTGGGGGGGTTCATAGTTCAGTGGTGCCTGGGGCAGAAGAGGGGAGGGGGGGCAAGTTCGGGAGGGAGCTCAGCTTCTTGACAGCCTGGTGGATGAAGCTGTCCTTCAGTCTGCTGGTCCTGGCCTAGAGACTCCGCAGTCTCCTCCTTGATGGCAGCAAACTAAAAAAGCTGTGTGATGGGTGAGTGGGATCACCTGTGATGCAGAGGGCTTTGCGGGTGAGACGGGTTCCATAAATGTCCTTGAGGGAGAGGAGAGAGACACCAATGATCTTCTCAGCTGCTCTCACTATGCGTTGCAGAGTCTTTCGGCAGGATGCGTTGCAGACGCCATACCACACGGTGATGCAGCTCGTCAGGATGCTCTTGATGGTGCCTCTGTAGAAGGTGTACATGCTGGGGGCCGGGGCTCTGGCTCTCCTCAGTTTGCGGAGGAAGTAGAGACGCTGTTGTGATTTCTTGGCCAGTGCTGCTGTGTTTTCAGTCCAGGAGAGGTCCTCTGTGATGTGCACACCCAGGAACTTGGTGCTGCTCACTCTCTCCACAGTCGCACCGTTGATGGTCAGAGGAACGTGCTGAGTGTGTGCTCTCCTGAGGTCTACAACAATCTCCTTCATCTTCTCCACGTTCAGAGAGAGATTGTTGTCACTGCACCACTTGGCCAGGTGGCTCACCTCACTCCTGTAGTTTGTCTCATCTTTGTTGCTAATGAGACCCACCACAGTCGTGTCATCTGCAAACTTAATAAAGAGGTTGGAGTTGTGTGACTGTGTGCAGTCGTGGGTCAGCAGAGTGAAGAGGAGGGGGCTCAGCACACATCCTTGGGGGGGCCCCAGTGTTCAGTGTGATGGTGCTGGATGTGTTGTTGCCGACCCGTACTGCCTGAGGTCTTCCAGTCAGAAAGTCCAACAGCCAGTTGCACAGCGAAGTGTTGAGCCCCAGCTGAATCAGTTTGTAAATGAGCTGTTGAGGGACTATTGTGTTGAATGCTGAACTGAAGTCTATGAACAGCATTCTGACATATGAGTCCTTTTTGTCCAGATGTGTGAGTGCTGAGTGGACGGCAGTGGCGATGGCATCATCGGTCGACCGGTTGGACCGATATGCAAACTGGAAGGGTTCCAGGGAGGGGGGGAGGGCAGACTTGATGTGGTGCATGACTAGCCGTTCAAAGCACTTCATGAGGATGGGGGTAAGTGCAACAGGACGGTAGTCATTGAAGCAGGATGGAGATGGCTTCTTCGGAACTGGAATGATGGTGGTAGTTTTGAAACATGTGGGAACAACAGCCTGACTCAGTGAGATGTTGAAAATGTCTGTGAAGACATCAGTGAGTTCTGCTGCACAGTCTTTCAGTACATGCCCAGGGATGTTGTCAGGACCCAGAGCTTTGCGTGCATTGATCCTGCTGAAGGATCTCCTCACGCTGTCTGAGGTCAGCGCCATCACCTGGTCGCCGGGAGGAGGTGGAGTCTACTGTGCAGTGGTGCTGTTTTATTGCTCAAAGCGAGCGAAGAAGGTGTTCAGCTTGTTCAGCATAGAGATGTTGTTGTCACAGGTCCATGGTGGGGGTTTGTAGTCCGTAATGGTCTGTATCCCCTTCCACATGTTCCTAGTGTCTCTGCTGTCGCTGAATTGATGAGCTACCCTCCTGGAGTGCTGTCTCTTAGCCTCTCTGATGCCACGGGACAGGTTGGCCCTAGCTGTTCTCAGGCCCACCTCATCTCCAGCTCTGAAGGCAGCGTTCTGTGTCTTCAGGAGTCTGTAGACCTCCCCTGTCATCCATGGCTTCTGGTTGGCCCGGACAGTGATGGTTTTTGTGACCGTTACATCAATACACTTGTTGATGTAGGCAGTGACAGTCTCCGAGTACTCCTGGAGGTTAGCGATGTTATTGCATGTGGCAGCCTGCTTAAACATGTCCCAGTCAGTTGTGTTGAAGCAGTCTTGAAGAACCTCTGATGATCCTTTTGGCCATACTTTAATCTGTTTGTGAACTGGTTTGGCCACTTTAATGAGTGGTCTGTTTGCAGGCATTAGCATGACAGTGATGTGATCTGAGGTGGGGGAGGGGGACGGCTTTGTAAGCTCCTCTCTGTGTGGTGTAAACAAAGTCCAAAATGTTATTACCTCGTGTTGGAAAGTTACTGTGTTAGTGTATTTTTGGAAACACACTCTTTAGGTCAGCATGGTTGAAATCCCCAGCTATGATGATAAAAGCATCGGGGTGTGCTGTCTGCTGTTCACTGATGTGCTGGTACAGTTCATTTAGTGCGTCATTCCTGTTGCTGATGATGTTGAACGGGGTAATGTACACCGAAATGAGCAGTATAGCAGTATATTCCCTCAGCAGATAGAACGGCCGGCACTTAAAAATCATAAACTCCACCAGGGGTGAGCAGTGTTAACAACAGATGGCTTGTGTGGATTAGCCGTTAGCCTAGCCCGGATACCTCCGCGTTTACCCCTCTTCTGCTTCCTCTCACACCGCTTGTGGCACCTCCGCTGTGGGCGAGATGCAGTAGTGGGGGCTGGTGATGGTGAAGGCCTCCGTAGCAGACGATATACCGCAGCTATTCTGCGTTCGCGGAGTTTAACTGTAAAAATGTGGTTCTGCCGACATCGAGCAGAAACTCGCGACTGTATTTGCGCTTACAGACAGGTAGACGCGACGACGACGTACAAAAACACTGCGACTCACAAGACAAAAAACACGAAAACACCGTTCTGTCGGGAGAGAAAGAAGCCGCAGCGAGTGGACGCACCGCCATCTTGTTTTTTTATTTATTGTTTGTTTGGGTTTCAGCCTAAAAAAACAATCAGGACAGCTTACAGTTTAATGTAAAAGTTATGTTAGAATGAGTCTCATTCTTGTTTCTGTGACCTGCTTCAGATGCGTCATGAGGCGCGCGGTCCGGAGCGCTGTATGACTGATGCATCATTTTTATTCAACTTTAATCCAAATATATGAACTTACCCGTTTTAAATACTTTATTATTGGGCATAAACGAACATGTTAAATATAGTGTTAAACTGCTGGACTTTAAATGAAATCTATTATTGATTTTCACGGTTGACTGATTTTGCAGAACATTTTGCCTGATAACTTCCGCGCACAGATGCGGCAAATTTGTCATGGACGCGGGAATATGACCGTTGCGTCTGAATATATATAAACTAGCTGTTTTAAATCCAGTATTTTAATTTTTTACGTTAGTTTATTTGTATGTTTTAAAGTATATTTTTCCGATTATTGGTGATTGCATAGGCTATCTCTCGCACACCTGCGCGGTTTAAAACACCAGAACAGAGGAGTCTCTTGCTCCACCCATGCACGATAATATTGTGTATCGTGGATCTCACGGGCTGATGATATGACGAAAATCTAAAGAAACATAAAAACCTTGTGTAAATGGCACAAATTAATAAATAGAATGAACATACAAATTAAACAATTTCAAACAGGGCACACTTATTCAACCTGCACTGGTGCCCTGCAAACCCCAGCTACAGCCTTGGTCAGACCGGTAACATTATCAATATCATGCTCAAAATGTGAGTGCTGAATTCAATGTTTCTTAGTCTAAACGGGATCCTATAAGCTTCCCTTTGTCATATTATATCCAAATTATCAAATATTTTGTAGGCCAATCACAAATGTGACAACCTTTTCTTTTTTGTTGCTAACTTTTCAGTGTAATTGTGCCTATGGTGAAATTTAATCATCATCAGGGTGCAATTTCAGTGTAATTGTGCCTATGGTATTTTGTATGGTGAAATTTAATCATCATCAGGGTGCAAAAGTGACTCACAGAAATTTTAACTTTTTGACTAACCTTATATTGAATTTTTTGACACTCATTTTATATATATATATATATATATATATAAGGCCTCTGAGACCATTATTTTCCCAGACTTTCTATAGAGAATCCCTGCTATCACAGATTTTTTGTCTAAAATTGCAGTTAAGCTGTCATGAATTCTGGAATTGTCTGGCTGTCACCTCCTTAATACCAGTGAAGAGTTTAAAATAGGGTCTGAATATTTCTGGCACCCACCCAGTGTTTATCAGTGTTCACTCTTCCAGCAAAAAAAGAATGTTTAGCAAAAAAGACTTGATGGGGTCCTATCATGCTCCTGTGTGTCTGAAAGTGGAAACTGGAAAAATTGATTCAGGAAAATAAATTGCAGTCATTTCAGTTTCACACAATTTCAAAGTGAATGAGATAAAAGGCATCTATTTGAAATAGGTTTCTGTTCTTCTGAAGAGAGGAGGATCTTACCCCCTTCTGGTGGTGCATTAAATCGAGGGTCTGCATGTCCTGAAATTTGATTGCTTCAGGATAGATGTCTTCATACAACCACACTCTCAGTAGCACTAAAGAGTAAAAAGGTGTAGCTGTCAATCAAACCATCCTGTCCACAATGACGGATGGGAGAGGCAGGAGCTGCTAATGATGCTCCCCTCAGCACAGCAGAGCAGTACACACAGAACTATACATCACCAGCCTCCATCTGCTCTTGTACACAGCAGATGAGATGAGTCTTTCAGCTCTCACAATGGCTGGAAAAATTCTGGAATGAGTGATTGTGATGGACACTGAACTGCTTAGAATTTTTGCTTAGTTTCATTTATAGTAACTTGTGCAACTTTTTATTTCAATACTGCCTACAGAGCATTAAAATGCTCATAAAAGTCAAATCTAAATACCTAAACAGGAAGAGGAACTCTGTACATCAGATGTCACATCAATCCACAGTCTAAGGTTTAATGAACTCAGAGAAACAGAATCCAAATCCAGTAAGTATTTTAATAATATATCAATTAACAATTACACAGTAATTGTAAGGGATTTAAGTATATTTATTTTTGTATTCTAATATTGTACCCAACTTGGTTTATATGTGCCATTATAATCGATCACAATATAGCCTTGCAAATCAATGAATTGCTATTGATGTACGATAGTGAATCACTGTTTGCCGATACCATATGAACGAGAGGTGCCATAAACTGAATTATTCCTGTCACAAAATTTGTTTTGTTTCTTCTTTCTTCAAAAATAGAAAAATCGAAAATCAACCCTTGTCAAAAAATCCTAAAGGATTCCAACAAGAAAACTGTACAACATTCTAATTTGAATTTCTATCATATTTTGGAACGGTTCCTATAGGATTCCGATAGGAATAGTCTTGTAGGACAAGACATAAATATCCTGTAGGATCAGTCCTATAGGATTTTAATAGGATCCAGTTTGGGAGACTGTTTATATGGGATTTCTATTTTATTATTTTTATTATTATTATTCTAAAGGTACACTTCTCCAGTGCATTTGTTTTATGAACAATAGTACTTGCAGTTTGCTTAAACACCCTGATGTAGACATTGTTTATTGTATGTTGCACAACCTTCAGTAACATTGTAAACAACATGAGGTGATTTGTGCAGCACACAGCATTAGTGCAAAAATTTCTAAGGCACTGATAATGGATTGATCACACACACACGTGAGCGCACACACACACAGTATGTAGCACTTGTGTCCTCCAATGTAAATATCCACTGGACCAGTTCTAGACTCGAAAGGAATGAGGAGAACCATATAAAGTGTATACAGGAGACCAAAAGATGAATATAAAAATAACACTTTACTGTAACAATAATAATAGCAAATACAATCACAACACAGAACAATAAAACATCAAACAATATGTAGAATTTGATATCGTAACTCAATTCCCTTTGAGGTGTATAATACGGTTCATTTCATGCAATAAATGTAATAAAGTTCCGTTTTTTGTGTAATGTGCTGTACAAAGAGAGAAAAAACTGAAAAAAATATTGTATCAAATATATTCCCAAACATTCACTAATGCTCTGTCAATTGAACATATACACATTTACTTCCTGGTATTAGATAAGCCAGCTCAGTCATTTCCGGTCAATTGGTACTGTGCTTTAAGGGGAGTTCCCTTTGCTCAGTTTCTCAAAATCCATTCACAATTTGAAGAAAATTTTATGTGGGTGTTATATATTAAGTAGGTAAATCTCATAAATTGTCCTGGACTCATTGCTACGATTGAAAGTAATAACGGAAGACTAGCCAATGTCAAAATAGAGCGTTCCATTAAGTGATTCAGACTAAATTCACAGTAGCAAAACTACAACAGTAACAAGTCTGTGTTGACAATATATTTAGCATCTTTTAGAGTTAAAGAAAAAACTTTAAAAATGTAGTTACTAAATTAAATCTAAAAATATTTAAAAATGTTTAATGCATTATTTAATTGTAAAACCATTAATACTTAAATTATTTCATTTTGTAGTTAACTAGTTAAGTATTGAAATAATTCTCCCTTATATACTGTTGGTGTCGGGACATTTTTTTTTATTAAATGACATGAGACTTTGTGATTGACATGAGACTTTGTGATTTTTTTTTATTCTGACAAGAACTAGGCAGGAGAGGTTTCTGTACCTATGTAAACCACCACATTAAATAAGCTTTACCGGAAGTTTACGAGCTGGCTTATGTTTATGCAGAAGTTATAAAGAGCACTCCGTGCATATGGTCAGTTGGTTACCAGGCAACATAACAGGTCCTCTCGCTGACAAAGGCCCGTCATCTTATTCTCTTGTCATGCACGTCTTCTCCATGTACAAACGCACACATATCACGGGAGAATTGCTGTCCCATATGTCAAACTTTTTAACTGGAACATAAAACCTGACCTGGACAACAGGCCATAAGAACATATAACTCCATCAATACAAATGATTAAATTATTGCGCTAAACAAAACCGTAAAGCACAATTCAAAACAGCTCAAAGTGGAAGAACAGGCATTTTGTACTCACTGCTCCAGTGTTTTATACAATTAAATGTTATTATGAACAGCATACATTAATATTTCATAAATATCAGTTGTTAAATACGGTGCCCGTAAAGTGACTTGTTCGGTTTACTTAGTTTTGTCATGGCCACGACATAATAACTAGTGGGAACGTGATATGTCGTGGCCACGAGTTATTAATATGTGGGAATGTCATATTAACTCATGGGAACGTCATATTATGTCATGGCCACGAGATCATTTTGTCGAGGTAACGACATCCTTATGTCGTGGCCTCGAGATGCTATTTTGAGGGAACAACATCCATTTCTCGTGGCCACGACTTCTTATGTTGAGGGAACGACACGTTTTTCTCCCGAGTTTAATGCGTAAACAAACCTGCGTGACCATAGCAACCTGGGATTATCAGAGATGGATTCATTCATATTTTATCTTGCATTAAGTAATTATTATATTAACCATATGCTTTGGCTACCAGGCTGTATTACATGCGATTGTCAGCATTCAAATGAAGTTTATCATAAATATTACATAAAGTGCATAATAAAATATTAAAACTTTTTTTATCCATTTTACAGTCTTGTAAGTACATTAACTGATAGTCTTTCCCCCGTAATATGTGTACATTATTATTATTAGCCTATTATTATTGGTTATTTTTTTATTTCGTTTATATTCTTTTTTTTTTGCTTCAATTTCGATCTCTTTACTTAACATTCTGAATACTTTTGTAAATAATAGCATACTGTAAATGCTCGACATTAACACAAAATGTCATAATGTAAATGCATAAATTTTATATGTATAAATAATATAATAATTTCGTATTTCAAAATAAAATATGAATGAATCCATCTCTGATAATCCCAGGTTGCTATGGTCATGCAGGTTTGTTTATGCATTAAACTCGTGACCACGAGAAAAACATGTTGTTCCCTCAACATAAGAAGTCGTGGCCAAGAGAAATGGATGTTGTTCCCTCAACATAGCATCTCAAGGGCACAACATAAGGATGTCGTTACCTTGACAAAATGATCTCGTGGCCATGACATGATATGACATTCCCACAAATTAATATCTCGTTGCCACGACATATTGTCACGTTCCCACGAGTTATGTCGTGGCCACGACAAAACTAAGTAAACTGAACAGACTCACCTTACGGGCACCGTTGTTAAACAATTTAGCTTTTGCTATGTAATGGCAGACTCCTGTAGGCTACTAAGCAGAAAACGAGATCAACAACTCACCAACAGATATTGTTAGTTAACTCTAAAATGTTTGTTTAGGATGCAGCTCAGATAAGTATAGTTATTTCTTCCCTTTTAGCATCTTTAAATAAACTTTTAACAAATTTAACAATAATCACTCGATTTCTCAGCTTCCTCTCCTCTTTGACCGTTACTGTTTAAAGTATGCGCGCTACAGTTGCACGTGCACTACATTCGGATTTCTTAAAGGGGAAGCGTCAGGACAATACCATTATAGATGTTTGTGTCACATGTAATACATTTTAACTTATTCGGATATTATGAAATATCATATTTATTATTTTTGCCTTACTGTATTATGAATTTCAGTTTTTATATTTGTGCATATTCATGTAGGCTGCATTTTAATTGGTTACAAGTACACACACACACACACACACACAGACACAGTGTTACTCTAAAAATGTAGAGTTACTCTTAAAAGTAACAGAATCAAATAAGATCCTACAAGACAAAGTGAAAAATCACAATGTCCAATATGATACAAATCAATAAAAGATCCTGCATGAAAAATTTTAATCCAAATAGGATACTAAGAATCTAGTAAGATTCAAAAGGACAAAGTTAAATTCCATTAAAATCAATCAGAATGTCCAATAGGATTCTAAGAATCCAGTAAGATCCAAAAGGACAAAGTTAAATTCCATTAAAATCAATCAGAATGTCCAATAGGATTCTAAGAATCCAGTAAGATCCAAAAGGATAAACTGAAATTCCAATAGGATTTTTTGACAAGGGAACATTTAATGGCAAACGTGTTGATGATTAGCCAATAAGCTGTCTATTCACACAGGACTCATCTTTTAACCTGCTCAATATATTGGAATGATCTTATGTATATTCGAGGTTTAAAGGGTTTTCATGTTGTCTTAGCCAGTTTATTCCTCTTAACCATTTTAATGTGTGTATGTCTTTAAATAAGTCAGGGTCTGCCTGTCATGTGACTGATCACATGACAGGAAATAGGAACTGAAGAGTATAAAGAAGGCAGCATGACAAACATACAGGGTCTTTGACCAAAAGCTGGACTGAGGAGTTACCTTTGTGGATTTAGCATTCCAGAACCGCACTTTATTGGATTATCACCTTCTTTGGATTGTATATACACTGGTGGACACTTCTCACATTCACATTGGGATTTACACCATGCTGGAATTCTTAAGGACTGTTTTAATGGTATGGGAAGGAAAGACTCTGTGCTTTTAACAGCCTAGGATTACTAGTTTAATTGTGTTGTTTTAAGTCTCTTGTGAACATTGTAAATACATATTTGATTTTCATTTTTTATATTTTGTAGTTTAGTTTTATATCCATGTAATTCGGCCGATAATGGTGATCATTACAAGGTAATCTAAGCTAAGAAAATCTAACAGCTGTGCGTTATTTTCCAGAAAACGCACCACTATGAAATAGTTGCAGGTCTGTTCCTGGTCCAATTACGGTTCCATATCACTTCTCCAAAATATTTTTAAGTTACTCGAAGCAAGGCATTGGGACTCCGCAAATGTCAAATGAAGTGCTGTTAAATTGGACAAACTACCCTATAGAGGATTTCTTGTTACCTAGCTGACAAACAACAAAAACATTTGTACTGGACTTTTTTGAATATTATATTCAAGTGTCTGAAAACAAAAGAGTTTACAACCTGTCTAAATATGTGGTCAATTCATGTATAAACCATCTATAATATCACATCTTGATAAGATGTAAATGCACTTCAAAGCTGTTTATTGTGTCACTGTGACACATTCAATCTTGGAATGCAGTCTCCGATGGATGCCCCAGAATTGGGACATAGCTATACATTTTCTTTCTCCAGTAACTACATTAATATCTATGGCTCAAGCCTCTATTACGTGTGTTATGTGTGTGTTACGTATGCAACTATAACTCAACAGAAAATAAGGGGTAGTGGAACATGTATGATTAAAATGTAGTGCTGTTGCGATTGTGACAGAGCTCTCTGTCACAGCAATGCTTCCACTAAGATGTGTAAGAAATTAGTTCTACTTATAATAGCGTTTGAATGACTAAAACAAGTGTCTTGAAATAAAACACCTGAGCATTTTGCCATGTTAAACCATGGTGTGCTGAATAAAATATTCAACAAAATAAAAATAAAAAAATAATGTACACCCAAAGTGGTAACTGATGCAAAACCTGTCATCACTTATTCCATACTAAATACACATCTCAATCTATATTTAATAATAGTATATATTTTTTAAACAAAACCCAACATATGACATGACAAAAAGCAAATAAGGTCGGCTCATGCAGTCAAAATAAAGAAAGAGAAGAAAAAGAGGGAAAAAAATGTTATCTAAATGTATGCATTAATCAATCATACACTACTCCATTTCAATACAACATAAACATCAAGCAAACCAACATTAAGAAGTTACCATCTAAACATACATTCTTCAGAAATTAGAGCATTTAAATTTGTGAGATCTCGGGTGCAAAACCACAAAAAGAATGTTTAGTAGAAATTGCTGCAAACTGTAGTTAATTTCAAGGTGGTGATACCATGGAAATAAAGTTTGTGGGTCCCACTTTATATTATGTGTATTTAACTACTGTGTACTAGATGCAGTTTTTCAGGAGGGACAGGAGAGGTTTTGTGGAATGCTAAGGTTTAAGGCAAGGGTAAAGGGTCAACAGTGTAATTGCATATGTAATTACATTATATTCAGTTTTTATTACATCATTTTGTAAATGTACTTTTTTTAATAAATTACAATGTAAAATATGTATACACAATATGTGCATTGTATCAATTGATTTTGTTATTACATAGTAGTTAAGCACATTTATTATGGGTCCATTTGCAATATTTTGCAACTTTTAGACAAAACCTTTGCTCCCTTTCCCCCTCCTATCTATCCTCCGTAGTATCCTCCTCTCTTCCCTCACCTACTCATCTCTGGACGTGAATGCAGCAACTGACACTTTATGCTCTACTTTAACCTCTTGTCTAGATGATAGTCCTATCTCCTCCAGGCCATCGGACCAAACTCAGGGCAGCAGAGAGAAAATGGTGCAAATCAAAATATCTGTCAGACCTGAGGATGTATCAGTCTTTGCTTTCATCTTTCTATGTTGAAGTCCATACTGCCAAATCTTCATACTCCCACAACAAGATCAACAGTGCTCCAGATACACTTAATCTCTTCAAAACACTAAATTCTCTACTCTGTTCCCCTCCTCCACCTCCCACCACTTATATAACAGCTGATGTTTTCGCCACATTCTTCACAGACAGAACCAGAGTGATAAGTAGTCAATTCTCAGCCCCCCACACACAAGACTTCAAACCAACCACACCCACTACTACACTGAAAAAAATGTTATGTTGACTTTACTTAATTTTATTATGTCAAGGGGTTGCACGAAATTTTTTTTTCTAAATCCAGATATATTTTTTAGGTTGAGTGTACTTATATTTTATAAATTGGTTGTACTTATATTTTATGTTGATTTTATTAATAAAAATAAAAAACATAAAAAACATGCTGCAATGCATGCTGGGAGCCATGGATGAGTTTTGTACTACAATAGTACCCAGCATGCATTGCAGCATCTTTTTCCGTCAACATTGTTGAGGTTCATGTTCTGATTATTCATGTCTGTGTGTGACTAATTGCTGTCATAGAAGAAAGATGTATAAGCACAAGATAACTGAAAAGTCCTTTTTGACTGATTATGACCCACTGGCTCTTTGAATGTTTTTTATTGTAAACATCCAAACTAATTATAAACCACCTATTTAGTCTGATGTTTGACTCTGAACAACTCCATAATTGATGATTGTCATAAAAAAAAATGCTGAATAACAACCAATATCTGATAATATTCTGTCTATGATTTTGAGATTTAACACATGTCTACAACAATAAACACATGGTTACAACAATCAGAGAAAAATAAACTGAGACAGAAGTCAAGGGTCAGGAGCCCAACTAAAGCAAACACTGATCTCTAACATGGTTACTTCAAATGAAACAATAAATCAACATCTAAACCTTAGTTCATTCTCAATTAGATCTTCTGTAGACGTCTGACAGAAATAAAGTAAGTCTGGTTATTAATAAGTGGAGCTGGTGATGCTGTTTGTGGGGTTGTTTAATCGGACTGGAAACTCCTTTTGGCGCCTGTGAAAATGTGCATTTGTGCGCATGCGCACAGCATCAACTTAATATTTTCATGCTGAATTTAATTAATTCACATGGCTTGGATTTAAATGCATGTAATTCGTATAAAACCAATTAATATTTATTAATTAAAATCAAAAACTAAATTTAAAAGGATTAAACTAGCAAAATTGAATTACGCTTAATTTAATTGGGGCCATAATCATTTTTTCAGTGTAAAACTCCCATCTTCTCCTTCTGTCCCATCACTGAAGCAGAAAAATCAAAACTTCTCCTCTCCAGCCAAGCTACAATATGCCCTCTAGACCCAATCCCCTCACACCTCTTCCATGTGATCTCTCCTACACTTTTACCAGCACTCGGACACATCATCACCACATCTCTCCTCACAGGCACCTTCCCCACTGCATTCAAGCAGACTTGGGTAACCCCACCTGTAAAAAAACAAAACAAAACAAAAAATACATTAAACACTTCACTTACAGATAGCTACAGACCTGTCACTCTCCTTCCATTCAGAGTGAAACCCCCTGAAAGAGTTGTTTTCAACAAGATATCATTGTTTCTTTCACAGAACAACAAACTGGACACTAACCAATCAGGTTTCAGGAGTGACCATTCAATGGAGACTGTGCTACTGTAAGTCACAGAAGCACTGCAGATTGCAAAAGCTGATTCCAAATCATCAGTTCTTATTCTGCTGGATCTATCTGCTGCTTTTGACACTGCCAATCATCCAATCGTTCTTCTGCCCTCTCATCACTGGGCATCACAGGGATTCCACTTCGCTGGTTTGAATCCTATCTTACTAATAAGTCTTTCATGGTGGCTTGGGGAGGGGAGGTATCCAAAACACATCAAATTGTCACTGGGGTTTCTCAGGGATCAGTTCTTGGACCCTTCCTCTTCTCCATATACACAACATCACTGGGTGCCATCATACAGGCACATGGATTCTCCTACCATTGCTATCCTGTTGAAACACAGCTCTATCTTTCATTTCAACCAGATGATCCAACGGTAGCTGCACGGATCTCAGGCTGCCTGGCAAACATCTCAGCATGGATGAAAAAATATCACGTACAGCTCAACTTGGGACATACTGAGCTTCTTGTCTTCCCTGCCACTCCAAATCTACAGTATGATTTTTCATCATCCAGCTAGGCTCTTCTACAATTTCCCCATCAACTTTAGTCAGAAATCTTTGTGAAACCTTTGATGACCAGCTGATGATGACCACAACTGGTCTTTGCAACAAATCCAAAAGAGCCCATGTTACACCTCTCTTTATCTCCTTGCACTGGCTACCGGTTGCGTCTCGCATCAAGTTCAAGACATTTATGCTTGCATATAGAACAGACACAGACACAGCCTCAGCACCCTTCTACTTCTTCTCACTTTTATCTAACCACATCCCCTCCAGAAAACTGAGATCCACAAGTGAGCGATGCCTCATGGTACCATCACAGAGAGGCTCAAAATCACTTTCCAGAACATTCTCTTTCACTATTCCTGGCTGGTGGAATGATCTTCCCACCCCATCCGGAATGCTGAATCCCTGACAATTTAAGCGACAGCTTGACTCTTTCAAAACTACTTAGCTTTATTGTAAAAATTTTCTATTTATTTATTCCTTATTTTTCTAGCTTGTATTTGTCTAAAACTTGGTATGACAAGCACTTCATGTGTCTGTTTGCCTCCTTAAGAAGAATCGCTTTATCTATCCCCCAATTGTAAGTTGCTTTGGATAAATGTGTCTGCAAAATGACTAAATGTAAATATCTAAGAGAGGTAGAAGAGAGTTTTATTATTATTCATTTATTTATTTTTTGTTTGTTTGTTTTAGTTTTTTACATAAGCATGGTCTGTTTTATTCTGATCAACAACAGGCTTTGAATAGTAATTGTGTCGATTCCATAGTGATTTAACTTGTATTGAACTGCTGCATATTTGACAAGACTGTAATTGACAATTTCCTTGCATGGAAAATTCATTTGAATAATAAAGTCTGGTTTGATATCAAAAATACTGATCTTGCTTGTAATAAGAGAATTTCATGTATCCTATAATAGGCATATTAGAGACAAATTTCACATAAATATCCCTAAAGTAAAATAATCATAGATGTGGCTATGAGAATGAGTTAGAAGTTTCACCTGTGGTAATATATTTGAACACAGCATATATAGTACATACATGGTGTAATGCCTTCAATACCATGACTTAGGTGCCCTTGAGCAAGGCATCGAACCCCCAACTGCTCCCCGGGCGCCGCAGCATAAATGGCTGCCCACTGCTCCGGGTGTGTGCTCACAGTGTGTGTGTGTGTTCACTGCTCTGTGTGTGTGCACTTTGGATGGGTTAAACGCAGAGCACAAATTCCGAGTATGGGTCACCATACTTGGCTGAATGTCACTTCACTTTAATTTATTACGCGACAAAATAATATGTTAAAATTATTAACACATTAAACACACCTGCCCCAGCCAGGAATGTGTCACTGAAGTTCGGCAAACTGAATTTTTTTGTTTACCTGCACTGTTGTAAAAAAAAAAAAAATGAAAATAAAGGGTATAGTTGGGGTTCTTTTGTGAACACTCAGGGTACAATTTCTGTAGTTGTATCCTCTCTGGGTCATATTTACATTGTAATGAACTTATATGCAACATAAAATAAGGTAAATAAGGTACAAATATGTTTCCAGTTGACAAAGTCTGCACCATTTAATCTCCAAAAATAGGTATAAATCACTTGTGTGACTGCGGTTGACAAAGGAGTGGGTTATTCAAGACTGCCAAAACCTGCAAGTGCATTTAATTTTTGCACCTGACCTGAGCAGTATTATTTCCCAAGATGGTAAAAGTGGCTACTCAAAGTTTTAGTAGTAGTAGTACCAGTAGAAGTCGTAGTATGTAAAGCAAAATTAAAATATTTTCTCATGAGTACAACATACAGTAGGCAAAATGTATATTTCTTCATCTGTATTTATAATGGAATTGCAACACTTGCATGCACAAACAATGGTTACACAAGAAGGTGGGCCTTTCAGTATAGACAGTGGTGGAAAATGTACTAAGAAATTGTATTTAAGTAAAAGTATTGCTACTTAAGGAATGATTTACTTGAGTACAAGTAAAAGTACTGGAAAATAATATGACTCAAGTAAGAGTAAAAAAAAATCTAATTTTTGTAAAAGTAAAAACTATTGCATTACAAAATACTTGTGTACTATCAAAATTACAACGCAGGTGATTGACAGTCAAAGCATAGTGCGGTTTGAACGGCCCACCCCCACAGCTGAACTGGAAGTTTTTGTTGGTTTTTGCACCCGAGTCAGGCCTGTCTGTTATTGGCTATAGTGCAGGACTCCACCCCAAGTGTTTGAAAAGTGCTCGTCAAATGCCGGCTCTCTCTTCTCCATCGGTGCTGTCACATTTCATTTGAGGAGGAACGAGAGAGAAATGTGGAGTACAAGCAAAAGTCTATAATCCAGGAATCACAGGGATAATCCACAACGGGAAAACAGAACATCCAACAAGTAGACCCGACAGAGACAAACTGAACATATTAGGACTTTTATACAGGGGATGATTGGAGAAACACAGGTGTAAGGGATGATTAATTAAACTAAACGAGGACAGGAACATAACCAAATAAGGAGATACAGGAAGGACTATGGGGGTAAAAATGTCTGACATATCGGCCCCTCCCAGAAAGTGCATACTCACACCGTAACAACAGAGGGAGGCATAGGTGGTAATATAGACCAGGGAGGAGACTATGAAGGGAGGAGCCCGTGGGGAGACAGGAGGGGAATCGTCGAACTAGACCCAGGCCACAACCATAAAAGCGGCTCACGGTGGAGCCGATGGTGGGAGGAGCTATGGAGGAGGGATGGCCGCTGGCTCCAGGGGGCTGACCAATGGTGACAGAGCAGGTGGATGAGACAGACTGAGGCAGAGAAAGGAGTCCAATGGAGCCGGTGGGACGGAGTGATGAGGCGCAGCCAGAGGAAAGGTGTCCAGAGGCGATGGTGGGTTTACGCCCCACCAAAGCGGAGCTGGAGGGACGAGGGAGCCCGGTGGAACTGATGAATCGATGGGTGACAGTGAAGGCCAGGGAGCTAGGAGCCGAGGTGTAGCCAATGGGTCTAAGGGGCCGAGGTGGAGTCTGGGCCTCAGAGGCTGGAGGCAGAGGAGAGGGATACTCTTACCATGGCGGGCTGCCAGATGACAGCGGAGGAGGAGGCTGGAGCGGGTGGGAGGGCGTTTATTTTCAAGGAGCGGGCACTGGAGGGCACTTTCGAGGAGTAGGCATTGGAGGATCGCAAGCTCCCTCAGGGAACCAATGACAAAGGAGGGCTGGACAGGACCAGCGGAGATGATGGAGAGAGGAGAGGGAGCAATTCAATCTCCAGTTCCCTGTCTATTAGACCCCCCTCCTTGTTTTGGCCCATTTCAGCATTCAATACTCAGCTCATCCGAAGCCGAGGTGCAGGGGGCGAAGCTCCTCTCCATGCTCACACAGTCCACGGCTTGCTCCCTCGTGGTGTGACGGTGAAATTCACCCAGAGACCATCCTTGGACAACAGCACTCTGTACACGATGTGCAAACTGGCATCATAGAATGCACAGAGTGTGTTGTCAAGGTAATTGGTGAGGCTTGCCAGGACCATGAACAATCTGGTGTGGGCTCCAAGCAAGGTATTCTGGGTGAAGGAGGGGATCCATGGGACACAAAGGAAACAAAAGGACTGAGGAAAAAATGAAGAACAAATGGAAGGGAGACAAACAGAGGTAACTGTGTCAGTCGGGTCTTCTGTCACACTTCATTCAAGGAGCAACGAGAGAGAAACATGGAGTACAAGCAAAAGTATTTAATACAGGACTCACAGGGAAACCACAACGGGAACACAGAACATCCAACAAGTAGACCCGACAGAGACAAACTGAACAGACTAGGACTTTTATACAGGGGATGATTGGAGAAACACAGGTGTAAGGGATGACTAATTAAACTAAACGAGGACAGGAACATAACCAAAAAAGGAGACACAGGTAGGACTATGGGGGCAAAACAGGTACAAAAGTTTGACAGGCGCTGCCTTTGTCAGCATTTTTTTTTTTTTTTTTTTACTTTGCTACTTTTTTTCTCACCAGAAGTACAAAGTTCAATACTTTTTAAGTTTTATTCTACTGAAGTAAAATTACAAGTACCACAATTGACTTATACTCGAGAAAGTAGAGAAAAAAAAATTACTCAAGTACTGAAACGAAAATAGTTTTTTTATTCTATTTTATTTTACCTGGACAGGATGCAACTATATAACATAAAGTCAATAATTCGACTACAATGCAGTAAAAAAGTGGACCGCAAAGAAGGGGTTACACTCTAAAACATTAGGTGTAAAACGGATACATCCACTCATACATACTTACACACACTCGCAGACACACACATACAGAATTATACATAATCAAATGAATTGGTATGGCTATAACCATATAGCCAAAATTAGTCAGATGACTAAAATAAGAAGAGTTAAAATCAGATCAGAGGCAGAAGGATTAAGCTCTGATAAAGCATTCCTGTACATTTTTGTTACATTTTTATAGAATTTTAATGTTTTGTTTAACAAAATGTTTTCTGCATTCAGATATGAATGTAGTAATAATAATGCAAAATAATGTATTTTTCTGTTTTTTTTTGTTTTTTGTTTTTTTTTTGCTCTCACCAGGAGGTGGTAATCTGCCTTCAAAAATTGGATTTTAAAGGCTTAGTCTCTATTTTAATCTGAAATACTGCATTAATTATTATTATTATTATTTTGAATTATTTTTGTTTAAAATTAAAACTTTTTTGTACTATTTTCAATGGGAAATATTTATCATAATCATTGTATAAATATTAATTAGTAATATGAAATTCTCTAAAAATACAAAAGAAAAAAGTAAAAGTATTATTGAACAAAAATATATATGATCGATTTTACTAAAGAAAAAAAAAGTTACGTTTCAGTAGGGGTGTCCCGACTAAGGATTTTCATAGTCGAATCGGAATTTTAGAATCTTGCTGATATTCGACTGATAGTCGAATCATATGTTTGGGGGTGGGGCAAAATACATTAAAGTCAAGTCAGACATTCGACTTACATAATTACTGATGTTAACACATAGGGAAAAATGTGTAACAAATGCCTCGCAGATACAAACGGGGTAAATAATGTTTTCCTGTTTTGATTAAAAGATAGTTAACACTAAATGTCAGCGAAACCCTAACAATTCACAATTTTTACAATAGTGCTCTCATTATAAAGTTAGCATATATGACAGTAGCCTAGTTATTAATGTCCTGCATTTCTGTTTTGAGCTGTTCGCGCTGAAGATGACCAGTAGAGTGAGCATTTGATAGCATGTTTTTAATCAGTGGAATTCAACTCATAATTTCTCGTAAAATACACTTAGTTATTTATACAACATAATGTTAATATTAAGACTTATATGCTATCTGCAAAAAGAGCCCGAATGCAAATGAACGTGTGTGCATGGCTCTAAATGCAAACACCTTTTGTGGACGCGTTCTTCACAAAACAATGTGCAGAAACACAGCAGCCAAACTCTAAAAATTCACCATGTTTTATTATAACGGTGGTCTCATTATAATGATATGGGTGTGACAGTCCTGGTCATAGTTATTAATATTCTGCATTGTAGTTTGACCTGCTCACGCTGTACGTTGAAGAGATATCACTGTAGTACTACAATGAAGTGCTTGACTCAAAACCAAATGCATCCTATATCGGGTAAATAATATATTCACAATATATATACACCGGCTGAAATGTTTTGAAATCACCTGTACCCTACCTGTTCTAAAAAATCCAGTCTCTGCCTGTGTCAGTTTGAGTCTTGGTAAAGTTTTAAATCCCTTTCGCCAAGATGCTCCTCTGTCTGTCATGGTTTCGCTCATGGCGCTTTTCTCCCCCCGCCCTCTGCTTGTCATCTTGTTACACTCACACACCTCTCCAGCTGTTTCTCATTATCTCTTCTCTGTCACTCTGATAGATTCACACCTGTTCTCTCTTCTCCCTAATCACCTTTGCTATTTCTACTTCCCCATTTTCTTTGCTCTTTGCCAGATTATTTAGTTTGCTATTGATGCAAGAAGCTACACTTTCATCCTACTCCCGTCGTGTCCTGTCCTGTCCTGTCCTGCCTGTTCATCTCCAGTCTCGGGTCAGATCAAACTGTGCTCTGGATTTACAAGTTGCTCTGCTCTCTGTCCAGTCTCGCTGGTGCTGATGAGTCTTCTGAACAGTCTCCACTCCAGCCTTCTGACATAGACTCATTAGAGAGAAAAGAGGTCAGCGAACGCCTTCCCCTGCACGCTACCCGTGTGTCGATCCGTTTTCTGAGGACCTTCTGTTTGCTGATTTACGTAGAGAGAGACTTTATGTTCTCAGTTTGTGTGCTGGCTCATCGGCTGCCCTTTTGTTGCTATTCTGAAGGCTATTTTTGTTGCATTGCTACTCTCTATTAAAAGCTCTTCATTTGCATTTTCGCTTTTGGGTCCTCATCTCCCCACACTACCGAACAATCTGGCCAACCTATGGACCCAGCGAGAGTAAGCCCGATTCAGAGTGCTGTTGAGCTGCAAGGAGCCATGCTCGGAAGGCATGACACGGAGCTAGCCACCACTCAGCACGCAGTGGATTCCCTCGCTGCCCAGCTCTCGGATGTGTCGGCTCAAGTTCGCCAGCTCAAGAAGGGTTTACCTGCTTCCAGGGGGTTGGAATCCCCAGAGTCAACAAGCCTCCATGCTACGCTGGTGAGCCTTCACAGTGTCGGTTGTTTCTCACCCAATGTGAGCTTGTCTTCTCTCTCCAACCAGTGACCTACGCTAGAGAGCGAGCATGGGTCGCCTACGTCATCTTGCTCCTGACAGGATGTGCCCGTGAGTGGGGAACTGCTGCATGGGAGGCTGAAGTCGAATACATCACTCGTTTTGACTACTTCAAGGAAGAGATGATTCGGGTATTTGACCGTTCGGCTCGTGGAGAAGAAGCATCTTGCATCCTGTCCACTCTCCGCCAGGGGAGACGCTCAGTTGTTGATTACTCCATAGATTTTCGCACCCTCTCGACCACCTGTGGATAGAATTATCCAGCGCTCATGGCGCATTTCCTTGAGGGACTCAGTTCAGACATCAATGACTAAGTCATCGCCTATGATCTACCCACTCGTCTCAATCCCCTTATCGAACTGGCCATACGAGTAGAAAAAAGATTTGATCTCCGCTGCCATTCCAGGGTCGTGGACACTTCCATTCATTCAGTCGCTGCATCCATCTTCCCTCCCCAAACCACTCACCCTGAACCAGAGCCTATGCAGTTAGGTGGACTGTGCATATCCGCCAAGTAAAGGGAACGTCGCATCACTCACCGTCTCTGCATAAATTGTGGCCCGTGAATGACTGAAAACTGCCCTCTAATCATGATACTCCTCCTGCACCCGTCAAATCTCCCGGCTCCTCCTGAAACACAGAAACAGAGGAACCAGGGGGATTAGCAGACAATAAACATTCGACATGACAAGACAGGGTCCAAGAGAGGATGTTATTACCAGACCAGTTAATGTGAGGGTTATGCTTGACTAACCAGGGTTGTCTAAAACTATTGGAGGGAAAGGGGGAACGAAAAACTAAAAAGGAAAAGGTCTCGTGGTGATTACCAGAGACAGTGAGAGATAAGGGAGTAGACTGAAGATGAACCCTGGGTAGGGAGCTACCATCTAGGGCAACAAGAGGAGTGGCCTCCTTACGCTTCTTTAAAAGAATACCTTGCTTGCGGGCCAAGGAATCGTCTAGGAAATTCCCCTCAGCCCCAGAGTCTATTAACCCTATCAAGTCGATTAACGCGGATACGCGTTTTGAGTCATTTTCTCCTGATAACCCCGAAAAGAACTTAAATTACACTTTCAGTTTTAATCGTACAGATAAGAGCAATACATCAATCGAATCTGTAAAGGGTTTACTTTTTTTTGGATACAGACATAATAAGAACAAAATTTTGTGCACTTATAAAATAAAGATAACAAACAAGGTGCGCTGTCTGCAGCCTTTGTCTGCGCTGATCTTCTTTTACAAACACGTCATTTAAATGAACTGTAACTCCGTGAATACTCAACGAAAATACATGAGAGAGATATCTATAGAAAGCTTGACATGTCTATTTTTAAACTAAACAAGTGCCGCCGAAAACAGATATTCTGTGATAAAGTAATCCATATGAAAACAACGCGATGTCAGTTTTTCATGTCTCCCTTCATTATATCTAATGTGACCACGCCCCCGCGCCGAACGCGCTATTCAGATTCAAACTGAAGCGCGCAGCTTGAATACGCCCATAACAGAAGAAAAAGCAGCGAGACTGTTCAAGTTTTTTTTTATTTTACTGTTTGCTTCGCGATGAGAGGAATAACACATAATTCACCCCAAAAAGATGTGATGTGGTTGAGGATTTGAGAAATGGATTTCCTCAGAAAAAAAGAATGAAGCACTTTATTCAGCAGAGATCATAAACATGAGTAAGTCTCTTTTTATTTATTTATATACTTGTACTAGTTTTCACATGACGTGTAAACGTTTTACTAGTTAGACTTTTTCCAAACTATAATTCCTGACTAAATGTATAATCAAGTGAAACATTATGAAGTTTCAATAACAATATACAACACTATACCCTTCGAAAGCTTGATGTAAATAATATAAATGTAACAAATAGATAACTGTAACAAATGTAAAAACAATGCTTTTCTTTCCATTTATTCCCCCTAAAAACCCAGAAAAATATTCTCAGCTCTTTTCAACATTAATAATAATGATGATAATAATAACAAACGTTTTTTTTTTTTTTTTTTGTAGAAAATAAGATTGTTAAAAGGATTTCTGAAGGATTGTGACTGGAGTAAGCATGCCAAACAATTTGTTTGAAAGTCAGCTTTGATTGTTTCTAATAAACTGTTTAACTGCTCCCCCAAGTGGATATTAAATTATGTTGTGGGATAATTAAATATATTCTTAATAAACTACAAACATAAAATTATATAGATTTATTTTGTTCTCACATTCTCTCTTGTAACTCCTCACTCACAGTGGCACAGATGACTGAATGGCTCATTATGCAGCTCATTATGCGGCCCTTTGTCTTCTCAGGTGTAAATCACAATGATATTCATGGTAGTTGACGCCTACTCGCATATGACTTTTACCAACAAAAAGTGTCTTAGAAAATTTAAATCAATATATTGTTTTCTGTGAGTGAGTAAACAAGATGATTTTCACATCATTTAGAAAGAAAAATTCTAGGCTACAAGCTCCAGTTCTCAAAAATCCCGGGAACCATTGTTCTTTATGTGTTTTATTGCCTTATTCAAGCGTTTTAACATTTTTAGTTTTTCACTAACCATGCATAATATTTTTTTTCTCAAAAACACAATCATGTACATACATGCATTTCACATATTATTACAGCCCAGTTTGTGCTGATTACAGTGAGATTAGTCTTTACCCATTTAGATATTTATAAGAAACTGAAAAAAGCACAAATGTCAAGGCATGACAAAACTTCTCCAGGCCCCAAAAATACCCTTAGACTCCAGAGGGTTAAGGCATTACAAGAAACCGACGAACCAGGCCACTGCAGGATTACAGGAATGATGGTGCAAGACTTTGACAGAGAGATGGAAGTAACGCTCGCCAGTAATCCCTCACCTACTGACTAGTGCTTCCTTTTACTGGACATGCAGACACAAAGTGATCACCGCCCGTACAATTGTAGTATCATTCTTCTTCCCGGGACCACGCCCCTCGCGGTAGATTGTTCTCCTTGTCTGTGCCTGAACGTAAAGCATTAGAGGAATCTGTCCTTTAAGTCCCTTAATGCTGGGACCATTGTCCCCTCCTCCTCACCAGCTAGTGCAGGATTTTTCTTTGTAAAGAAGACGGGTCTTTGCGTCCCTGTATCGACTATCGTGGGCTTAATGACTTGACCGTTAAGAATAGCTACCCCTTACCACTCATGTCATCCGCCTTTGATTTGCTACAGTGGGCAAAGGTCTTCACCAAATTTAATCTTCTTAATATGACCATCTCATTCGTATTAAGGAAGGGGATGAATGGAAGACTGTGTTTAATACACCGTTAGGGCACTCTGAATATCGGGTTCTTCCGTTTGGACTCGTAAACGCTCCGGTCGTATTTCAAGCGTTAATCAATGACATTCTAAGAGACATGCTCAATATCTTCATCTTTGTGTATCTTGACGATATATTGATTTTCTCTCCATCTCTCCAGGTACACATACAGCAGGTACGTCAAGTCCTTCTTGAGTCCTTCTTGAGAATCGTCTGTTTGTGAAAGCCGAGAAATGCACTTTTCACGCCCCCCCTGTTACCTTACTTGGTTCCATGATCTCCGCTGATGGGAGTTAGTATGAACCCCGCGAAGGTACGGGCGGTTACCGATTGGCCAATCCGTGACTCATGTCGCGCTCCAGCGTTGTTTGGGCTTTTCAAATTTTTATCAACGTTTTATACGTAACTTCATCAAGTAGCTGCTCCCCTTACAGCTTTAACATCGGTCAAGTCATGTTTTAAGTGGTCTGAGTCCGCTCAGAAGGCTTTTGATCACTTAAAGTCCCCTTTTACCTCAGCTCCTATTCTCGTAACCCCAGATAGCTCGAAACAATTCATTGAGGTTGACACGTCAGAGGTGGGAGTTGGAGCCATCCTCTCCCAACGCTCATCGTCCGACAACAGGGTGCAACCCTGTGCCTTTTTTTTTTTTCCCACCGTCTCTCACCTGTGGAATGCAACTATGACATAGGTAATCGTGAGCTGCTGGCCATTCGATTGGCCTTGGGGGAGTGGCGTCAATGGTTAGAGGGCGCTACCTTACCGTTTATCGTGTGGAAGGATCACCATAACCTGGAATACATTCGTTCTGCTAAGCAGCTTAATGCACGCTAGGCTCGCTGGGCTTTATTTTTTGCCTGTTTCGATTTCTCGATCTTTTATCACTCCGGATCTAAGAACTGGAAGGCTGATACACTCTCTCGCCTTTTTGATTCCTTAGACTCATCCTCCACCACTGAGGGAATAATCTCTCCCTCTCGAGTTGTTGGTACGGTAGTCTGGGGAATAGAGAAGTTGGTTAAACGCACCCTGTCTCGCTCCGTTGCTCTGTGCAACATTCCCAGGAACCTCCTTTTTGTTCCTGTTACGGTGCATTTAGCAGTTCTTCAGTGGGCACATTCCTCCAAACTGACCGCCCATCCCGGCATTCCGGGCACGCTTTCCACAATTCGCCAGCGCTTCTGGTGGCTCACTCTTGACCATGACTCGCGACATTTCATTGCTTCATGTACGGTCTGCGCGCAGACCAAATCTAGCAGTTTTCCGCCTGCAGGCCTCTTAAGACCGTTACCCACTCCGTCTCGTCCATGGTCTCACGTAGCTCTTGATTTTATTACTGGCTTACCCCCGTCAGCAGGTAATACTGTCATTCTGACTATAGTGGATCGATTTTCTAAAGCCCCGCATTTCATACCCCTCCTTAAACTTCCTTCTGCCAAGGATATGACTCAGGTTTTGGTCAATCACGTCTTTAAGATACACGGTCTCCATACTGAAGTCATCTCATTGGCGCGTTTGTCAGCCTCTCCTCTGGGTTTCATCCCCGGACTAATGGCCAGGCTGAACGCACCAATCAGATCATTGGCCGCCTTCTGCGCAGCTTAGCCTTTCGCAATCCATCTTCTTTGTCAGAGCAATTACCATGGGCAGAATATGCCCATAATTCATTACCTACATCCGCTACCGGTCTCTCTCCGTTTAACTGTTGCCTTGGCTATCAGCCTCCTTTATTCTCCTCACAGGATGCTGATTCCAATGTCCCATCAGTGAAGGCATTCATCAGTCATTGTAAGCGCACCTAGAGAAGAGTTAGATCTGCGCTTTGTCGTACTAAGACCCGTACTCGGAAATATGCCAATAGGCGTCGTGTCAGAAGTCCTAAATATCTTTGTGGTCAGAGAGGGTGGCTTTCCACCCAGAACTTACCTCTCCTGACTACTTCCCGCAAACTGGCCCCCCGCTTCATCCATTTGCAAGGTCATTAGTACTGTCGTGATCAAATTGAAACTCCTTTCCAATCTGACTTAGATTCATTAGAGAGAAAGGAGGTCAGCGAACGCCTTCCCCTGCACGCTGCCCGTGTGCCAATCCGTTTTCTGAGAAGGACCTTCTGTTTGCTGATTTACGTAGAGAGAGACTTTATATTCTCAGTTTGTGTGACGGCTCATCGGCTGCCCTTTTGTTGCTCTTTCGAAGGCTATTTTTATTGCAACGCTACTCTCTATTAAAAGCTCTTCATTTGCATTTTCGCTTTTGGGTCCTCCTCTCTCCACACTACACTGTAGGTCACGGTTTATGGAAAGTGCAGAGGTGGGTAGAGTACCCAAAAACTGTACTCAAGTAAAAGTACTTATAGAAATATTTACTCAAGTAAAATTACTAGTCTGAATAGTTACTTGAGTAAGAGTAAAAAAGTATTGGATAAAAAACCTACTCAAGTAGTTAGTTACTAGTAACTTTGGGTCATATATACTGTCTATTTTTATTTAGATATATGGATAAAATTTATGTTATGTGTGTGTGTATACAAATATATATATATATATATATATATATATATATATATTCATCAGCCTTTACTCCAGTCTTCAATGTCACATAATCCTTCAGAAATCATTCCAATATGTTGATTTACTATCCATGATGTTCTTTTTATCTTTAATCTTACAGGTTCCAAAAAAATATTAAGCGGTTTCCAGCACTGGTAATAAATCAATATATTAGATTTATATTTTAAAGGATCATAACTCTGAAAACTGGAGTATCAGCTGCTGAAAATTCGGATTTGCATCATGAAATAAATTATATAAGTATGTATTATATATGTATAAATAACCTCTGACACAAAGAAGAGTAAAAACTCCAAACATAACTGCTAAGTTACTGGACATCTGAACATAACGAACCAAATGCACATTGACGGATCTTCTTTCATCTGTTCTGCAAAATTTAAACAAATGTATATTTCTGCAAGCGTATATATTGTGGAAATATCATTATTAATTGTGTCTAGGCATATTGGGGGTCGTCATGTGACACACAGCAGCCACAGCATATTGGCAAATTATTATTAAGCATTATTATTATTTTATTTTTATTAGAAACATTCCCAGAAGCATGAACTATATAATGAAATATCCGGATTCTCACTTTTCATAATTTGTTAATAATGATAATATGCGATGGTCAAAGTAGCCTAATTATGTAATTTATTATAAAAACCTGTCTGTTTACTTAAGTAATATAGGTGTCATGCCATAACATATTTTTAACACAACTTACTTTATATTAAATGTGAATTTAACATTGAAAGTCAATGTGATATAAAAACTGCTACTAATCTTTCATTGTTCAGAAAGAGAGCAAATAACATTTACATTATTAAAGATCCTTTTCACTTATAGTCTATCAATCACTCTCAGAAACTCCCATTAAAATCACTAAACCTGTTAACACTGTGAAATCAATATCTTATTTACTGATTCGTACACACATCTGCACTCTGTTGTTTCTGAAGAGAGAATTCGCCAGAAAGGGGTATTCCGTCAGTGAGCGAGTGTAGGAAGCACCGGCATTTCAGCGATGACTCATCTGAACACCTCTGATTGGCCAATGCTTTAATAAGCTCAACAGAATCTTGTGTGATTGGTTATAATGCGCACTGCTGTAAAAACGCGTCTGTCTCTGGCTCACCACCAGCCAGCGAACGCAGATCTGAATTTAGCAAATATAGAAAATATTAGTCGGCTATTTTTGTTTTGCTTTTTGTCTTTTGGAAGCTGCATTCAACTTGGTTCCCCTCTGTTATAAGTTACACGTTCAAAGTCACCTTTATTTATATAGCGCTTTAAACAAAATACATTGCGTCAAAGCAACTGAACAACATTCATTAGGAAAACAGTGTGTCAATAATGCAAAATGATAGTTAAAGCCAGTTCATCATTGAATTCAGTGATGTCATCTCTGTTCAGTTAAATAGTGTCTGTGCATTTATTTGCAATCAAGTCAACGATATCGCTGTAGATGAAGTGACCCCAACTAAGCAAGCCAGAGGTGACAGCGGCAAGGAACCGAAACTCCATCGGTGACAGAATGGAGAAAAAAAAACCTTGGGAGAAACCAGGCTCAGTGGGGGGGCCAGTTCTCCTCTGACCAGACGAAACCAGTAGTTCAATTCCAGGCTGCAGCAAAGTCAGATTGTGCAGAAGAATCATCTGTTTCCTGTGGTCTTGTCCTGGTGCTCCTCTGAGACAAGGTCTTTACAGGGGATCTGTATCTGGGGCTCTAGTTGTCCTGGTCTCCACTGTCTTTCAGGGATGTAGAGGTCCTTTCTAGGTGCTGATCCAGCATCTGGTCTGGATACGTACTGGATCCGGGTGACTGCAGTGACCCTCTGATCTGGACACAGACTGGATCTGGTGGCCACGGTGACCTCGGAACAAGAGAGAAACAGACAAATATTAGCGTAGATGCCATTCTTCTAATGATGTAGCAAGTACATAGGGTGTTATGGGAAGTGTTTCCGGTTCCGGTTTACCTAATTAATGCAGCCTAAAAATCCTTTAACGGATTTGGATAATAAAAGCATATTAGTATGTTATGTGTATGCCAGGTTAAAGAGATGGGTCTTTAATCTAGATTTAAACTGCAAGAGTGTGTCTGACTCCCGAACAATGTTAGGTAGGTTATTCCAGAGTTTGGGCGCCAAATAGGAAAAGGATCTGCCGCCTGCAGTTGATTTTGATATTCTAGGTATTATCAAATTGCCTGAGTTTTGAGAACGTATCGGACGTAGAGGATTTATAATGTAAAAGGAGCTCATTCAAATACTGAGGTGCTAAACCATTCAGGGCTTTATAAGTAATAAGCAATATTTTAAAATCTATGCGATGCTTGATAGGGAGCCAGTGCAGTGTTGACAGGACCGGGCTAATATGGTCATACTTCCTGGTTCTAGTAAGAACTCTTGCTGCTGCATTTTGGACTGGCTGTAGTTTGTTTACTAAGCGTGCAGAACAACCACCCAATAAAGCATTACAATAATCTACCCTTGAGGTCATAAATGCATGGATTAACATTTCTGCATTTGACATTGAGAGCATAGGCCGTAATTTAGATATATTTTTGAGATGGAAAAATGCAGTTTTACAAATGCTAGAAACGTGGCTTTCTAAGGAAAGATTGCGATCAAATAGCACACCTAGGTTCCTAACTGATGATGAAGAATTGACAGAGCAACCATCAAGTCTTAGACAGTGTTCTAGGTTATTACAAGCGGAGTTTTTAGGTCCTATAATTAACACCTCTGTTTTTTTAGAATTTAGCAGTAAGAAATTATTCGTCATCCAGTTTTTTATATCGACTATGCAATCCATTAGTTTTTCAAATTGGTGTGTTTCACCGGGCTGCAAAGAAATATAGAGCTGAGTATCATCAGCATAACAGTGAAAGCTAACACCATGTTTCCTGATGATATCTCCCAAGGGTAACATATAAAGCGTGAAGAGTAGCGGCCCTAGTACAACCCGAATTCCGGAAAAGTTGGGACGTTTTTTAAATTTTAATAAAATGAAAACTAAAGGAATTTCAAATCACATGAGCCAATATTTTATTCACAATAGAACATAGATAACGTAGCAAATGTTTAAACTGAGAAATTTTACACTTTTATCCACTTAATTAGCTCATTTAAAATTTAATGCCTGCTACAGGTCTCAAAAAAGTTGGCACGGGGGCAACAAATGGCTAAAAGAGCAAGCAGTTTTGAAAAGATTCAGCTGGGAGAACATCTAGTGATTAATTAAGTTAATTGATATCAGGTCTGTAACATGATTAGCTATAAAAGCTTTGTCTTAGAGAAGCAGAGTCTCTCAGAAGTAAAGATGGGCAGAGGCTCTCCAATCTGTGAAAGACTGCGTAAAAAAATTGTGGAAAACTTTAAAAACAATGTTCCTGAACGTCAACTTGCAAAGGCTTTGCAAATCTCATCATCTACAGTGCATAACATCATCAAAAGATTCAGAGAAACTGGAGAAATCTCTGTGCGTAAGGGACAAGGCCGGAGACCTTTATTGGATGTCCGTGGTCTTCGGGCTCTCAGACGACACTCCATCACTCATCGGCATGATTGTGTCAATGACATTACTAAATGGGCCCAGGAATACTTTCAGAAACCACTATCGGTAAACACAATCCGCCGTGCCATCAGCAGATGCCAACTAAAGCTCTATCATGCAAAAAGGAAGCCATATGTGAACATGGTCCAGAAGCGCCGTCGTGTCCTGTGGGCCAAGGCTCATTTAAAATGGACTATTTCAAAGTGGAATAGTGTTTTATGGTCAGACGAGTCCAAATTTGACATTCTTGTTGGAAATCACGGACGCCGTGTCCTCCGGGCTAAAGAGGAGGGAGACCTTCCAGCATGTTATCAGCGTTCAGTTCAAAAGCCAGCATCTCTGATGGTATGGGGGTGCATAAGTGCATACGGTATGGGCAGCTTGCATGTTTTGGAAGGCTCTGTGAATGCTGAAAGGTATATAAAGGTTTTAGAGCAACATATGCTTCCCTCCAAACAACGTCTATTTCAGGGAAGGCCTTGTTTATTTCAGCAGGACAATGCAAAACCACATACTGCAGCTATAACAACAGCATGGCTTCGTCGTAGAAGAGTCCGGGTGCTAACCTGGCCTGCCTGCAGTCCAGATCTTTCACCTATAGAGAACATTTGGCGCATCATTAAACGAAAAATACGTCAAAGACGACCACAAACTCTTCAGCAGCTGGAAATCTATATAAGGCAAGAATGGGACCAAATTCCAACAGCAAAACTCCAGCAACTCATAGCCTCAATGCCCAGACGTCTTCAAACTGTTTTGAAAAGAAAAGGAGATGCTACACCATGGTAAACATGTCCCGTCCCAACTATTTTGAGACCTGTAGCAGAAATCAAAATTGAAATGAGCTCATTTTGTGCACAAAATTGTAAACTTTCTCAGTTTAAACATTTGCTATGTTATTTATGTTCTATTGTGAATAAAATATTGGCTCATGTGATTTGAAAGTCTTTTAGTTTTCATTTTATTAAAATTTAAAAAACGTCCCAACTTTTCCGGAATTCGGGTTGTACAACAAACTAATGTCATAGTGGTATCGTGTACTGTAATCGAGTGTAGCCCAAGTTATACCTGTTGAACCGTAGACAGCACACGTGGTGTTCATCCAATACAGATCTTCATCGCAAGCAAATAATAGCTTTTGCAGATTTGCTTTCAATTCAGTGCAGATCCAGCCACGTCTTCAACGCTCTTTCTGTTCTTAAACGTTACAACTCTGAGTGAAGTGTACCGTTTCAAACGCTCAGCGCGCGCGGCAGGATACTTAACGAATCATTCAAACTGGTTCACGAACCAATTCACTGGTTAGCCAACTGGTTTGAACAATCCTTTGAACAGAATTGACTCAAAAGAATGAATCATTCGCGAATGGGCATCGCTCATTGCCCAGAGAAAAGTAGACGGCACGTTTGGATCAAACTGAAGCATTTATAAGATAAAGTAACGAGAGGAGCGTGGCCCACAGTAATGAAGTAAAAGTACAGATTTTTCAAAAAAAAATTACTCCAGTAAGAGTAAAATTACCCATCTTTAAATGTACTCCAAACAGTATGAGTTACCCAAAATATTTACTCAAGTAAATGTAACAAAGTAAATGTAACCCATTACTACCCACCTCTGGGAAAGTGAAACATAAATCTATAGGGGTGGTTGGATTTATTCACGCACTTTAAAATATTTATTTGAAGCTTCTTTCTTTTCAGATTCTTATTCACGGCTTTATCATAATAGGCTGCATATTAACTTGTTGGGAGAAAACCGCAAGTTCTATGTGAAATCAGACATTTGAACGCTCACATATAGTTAGAATGGCATAATCATAACAGCCCGCGAATATTAGATTGGTAGTTGAATCAGGCTCCTCGAATCGAAGCATCGAATCATTAACTATTTGGGGTCACCCCTACATTTCAGGTATCTGGTCAAATTTGACAGTGAAGACCATGAGTGTGACTCTCAAATGAGGAGTGCACAAGGGTTAAAAGCTGCACTTGGATCATTTTGTTTCAGGTCATCCTGTGACAGTTTCCCTCAAACCAGAAATTTAGATCAGAAATCATGTTGTTTAACTTATAAATTTGACTCATAACTATAACTTCTAGTGCCATGTTAAAATCACACTGCTCTTGGATGCGCATCTGACAAAACGGAGGCCAAAGACAGCAGTTATTCACATTTACATAGAAAAACAACTCATAAACCACATTCTGTATGAACCAGCCCTTATTCACAAAACATAAGTTTTACATAAGACGTACAGACTACTAAATTTAGTTCCCCTGACATTCCAAACTAATCTGGTTATATGGATACGGGAGACATGTCACTATACATTTGACGGACGCTAGATTTGTATTTCTAACCTGTGTCTCAGTCTATTTCAAATGAAAATATTTTATTAGAATTTTTATTAAAAGATGAAATATCATTAATTCGTATTGCTGAGATCCAGCCTTATGCTCCTGCTGATCTATCCTTCCTTTCTTTCAAACAGAGGTTTATGTGCATAAGGAAAATGTGACCAGTATGCCATCAGCAGTTTTGAAACTACAAAAAAAAAAAAAACTAGTATTTTCAAATAAAATAATATAATGACAATTTTATTTAAATAATCGAGCAAATAAATAAATAAATTAGAAAAATTATGAATCCTTCACCTGAGTCTGCTTCCAGTGCTGTTTAGGTCTACGTATTAAAAATCGCTGTAAAAAAAAAAAAAGGACAAATTTCGACAGTAACATACTGTTTTTCATTAGAACAGTGCATTCAAGGTAATATTCATCATTTTCAAGAAGGTAGCCTGCTGCTATATATCGTAAATTAACAAAGTTCAAAGTCGACACTCAGCGGCTGTGTTTCAAATTACAGCCTACACCCTCATTCACTATTCCCTACATGAGTTTACTAATATAGTCCACCTGGCAGAGAGAATGAAAACTAATGAGTGAATTCAGACACTGATCAACAGCTTCTGTTAACGAGTAGAATCACTGAAGAAAAGAGAAACAAGACACACACAAGAACTACAACTGACTTCAGCCACAGCTTTAGATGAAATCAACTGAAGATTTAAACAATCAACAAACAGCTTTACCAACTTCACTCATTACTAACCAGACTGACTTTATTTCTATAAGATCAGAGATCAAAAGATCTTACTGAGAATTACAGAGATTTAGATGATAATGTTACTGTTTCGTTTAGCGTCACCATTGTGGAGATCAGTGTTTGCTTTAGTTGGGCTCCTGACCCTTGACTTTTGTACTTTAAATTTTGTATCATTGCTGTATTTGTATCTTAATGGTACATCTGTAACAGCAATATTAATTTTGATGGTCAAGTGATTATGGCTGTTTCTGTCAGGCATGATCTGCTAGACTGACTTAAAGCGTTGCTATAGTAATCAAATATTAATTTGGTCTTGAAATATGTGAGTGAATGACAATTTTTTTGTTTCTTCAATTTTATAAGATTGAACAGTAATGTGATAACCAGAACATATGGATTTAACAACAGTTTGAGTTTTACATATTTTGGGCAGCAGTGTACGCAACACTCAAAGAGAGACATCAACAATCAGCATATGAATCTCAACAATGGTGACAATCAAAAGGTTCATGATGCAATGCATGCTGGGTACCAGCACAGGATAAAACTCATCCATGACTCCCAGCATGCATTGCGGCATGAATAAATTATGGCGCTGAATGGTTCACTTATTTTCTTGAATTCTTATGTGCTTATAATTTTGCTTTTGTCTTAAGTTTTACTAGCATGGTTTGTGATGTTCAGAACTTATCTGTTTATTATTTTGTGGATTGTCACCATTGTTGTGATTCATACGCTGATTATTGATGTTTCTGTCTACATTTCAGCAAAGGTTTTTTTATGAGTGAAATTTTCTTAACAGTCTTTCATAACTTATGGCTCAGCAGTGTTTCTTATTTTGCTGTAGTATCAATATTAAAATAATAGTGTTTGTTCTTGTCAATCTATAAACAACAATACCAGATTTTTTTCTTCTGTTGACTTTTCTTCGTTTTTTTTGTTTTGTTGCTATAACAAGTTCCAAAGATGCATTGTTACAGCATTAAAAAAATAAATAAAACTTAGTTGTTGAAAAGTCACGTTCAAGAGCCCAACTAAAGTAAACACTGATCTCCATCATGGTAATGACAAAAAAACACCTAAACCTATTTAACTCTCAATAAGATCTTCTGTAGACATCTGACTGAAATAAAGTCAGTGTGGTTAGTAATGTGAATCTGGTGAAGCGGTTTTAGGAGTTGTTTAATCAGATCTTGAGAGATTTGATTAATTATTTTATTTAAAAAGTTGTTTTCATCTAAGGCAGTGGCTCAAGTCAGTTGTACTTCTTTTGTTTCTCTTTCCTTTAGTAATTCTGTTTGTTAATAGCAGGTGTTCATCACTAATGCTCAATCATCAATTAATCATAGAATTATCTCATTAACTTCACTGATTCAATGTTACTCAAACACTCTGTAGTGTGCACACATTATAAGTGTTCATTTAAAACTGAGGATTTTGTTGTGGGGTTTAAAGGGTTAAAGATTTAAGATGAAGAAAAAACAGCATGAAACAATTTAACCGTAATAAACTGTAATTTACAGGAAACAAACTGTAGAAAAACAGTAATTTACTGGCACCCCTGCTGCCAGTAAATAACTGTTTTTTGTTTGCCGTAAATTAATGGTTGCCAGCAAAAAAAAGTGTTTTTCTACAGTTTGTTGCCGTTAAGTCAAGGAAAAACAGTAATATACTGTAAAATGTAAATGTCAGATTTATCAAATGAAAAAAAAAATGTAACTAAAATATTTGTGAAGATCCATAGAAAAAAATGTATGCAAAGTCATACACTGATAATGAGAGTAAATACTGAACTCGACTGTATTAATGTGTGTTTGCACAAGAGAGATCTGTTAGTTTAATGTAGTTTTGTTGTTTACCATTGTGCTGGAGAGTAGAGCCTGTTCTTCAGTCAATGATGAGCCACAAATTCTGATCTTTTGCTGCTTTATATAAAGACAGTAAATGTGGAGTCGCTGATACAGTGCTGATGTCTGTGTTAAGTACTTCAGCACAAACATGTGTGCTACAGCTGACAATGAACTGCAGTGATTTGAGTGAAAGTCATGTATTTAGTAACTTTACTACTACACATTAAGTGTTTGCAGTTTTAAATTAAGAAATATTCCTTCTCCGTGGACTCAAATGAAATAAGTTCATAGTACTAACATCGTAGGAATGCTAGCTTTTAAACTCAAACTGTTTGAGTGGGAGTGGAGTTAATTTCCATGGTAGAATTTACGGCAAAATACTGTTAAAAAATAAGAGTGGTAAATTAATGGTTGAAAGCTGTAAATTAACAGTACTTTACTGGCACCCCTGCTGCCAGTAAATTACTGTTATTTAACGGCACAATTTTTTACAGTGTGTGTAGGCTGTACCTATAATAATCCATCATGTATTACAATAATAACCCTCTTCTCCACATGCTTGCTTCCCCCATTTCACATTTTCCTTGAAGGCAAATGTTTATTAAATTTGCACTTAAGAGGGGCCTATATCCCCTGCCAATATTTTTAATTTAGATCGACTTGAAGTACATAAGACAGCTACAAGTTTGGAGGTGTTAAAAGAAGAGAGGAAAGAAAGAGCAGCAGAATGAGAAAAAAGAATGTTTTAACTGTGAGTTGAGACCCCAGTGTGGTATTTTGATCACTCTCACATCTGCACTCCATCTCATTTCATTCTTCATCTTAGTGCTGTATTTGCACAGCCTGATGAGGAGGAATGCAGCTTTTGAGAGCAACAAGCCCATGAACCATAGGAAAGACAAGCAGCTGACTTCAGGGTTTAAAGAAATAAAAATGTCCACAAGCTGTAGAGCCAAGAGAAGGTGAATATATGCATGGTCCGGGCATTTGGACATGGTAGTGTAAATATTTTGATTTTGTTGGCTGTGCAAAAGCGGAGAAACTTGAAAAACAATCATTTATATAACAGATCCATCTGACATTTTTCAGACAACAATTCAAATCTGTACCTTTATGAATGACTAGACATAGGTTTCGATAAACATTCACCATTCATACTTGCCTTTCTAGCAAATACATAAGTTTGTATAACCTGTTTTAATGCAAGTGCAGTGGATTTAATTATTTATTCTCTTCCCCCATCACTGAGCATACTAGGGAACTAATAATATAATGAAATAATCATGTAATATAATATACTATATGATACAATATAACAAATATTATGTATTTGCCTTTAAATTTATAGTTTACAGTGTGTACATTGTTTATAATATATATTTCAAATTCCCTGCACCATTACCAAAAGTAACATAAGTATATGATGTCTGTCTGTATTTCAGTCTGACCAAAGTTTACTTCATTGTTTTCTAAAACACTGGCCACATTTAAAGTTATATTCAATTAGAATATGAAAGAAGATATTTATCTAAAATAATAATAAAAAATATATATATATACTGTATATATTCTCTTCCTGAGGTGAGGTTTTATCTTTATTATTTAATTGGTTTATTTCAGTTCTTTCAAAGACAGGAAAACTCTGCGTTACTAAGATGTCTTATTGTAGCTCTGTTTTTCTGTCTGAATGGTGTTAATTAATGTTAACAGTCCAAGCTGAGAGATGGGTTTGAAAAGGTCAATTACTAGTAGAAAATCTGAAAAAGAGGGCTGATTACATATGAGGTTATATGTAAAACTATGCAGTAAACATAATTTGTTCTTGGTCGAGAAATGAGTGGAACTATAGCAGTATTTTCAGAAACAGTATAAGCATTAGCAAATCTGAATGATTGAAATCTAAAACTGAAATAAATAAATATAAATCCCATAAAGCATTGCAAATTACATAATTATAAAAATGTTGGAAATATATAAACTATGCAGCTTATTCTGGCGTAGAACTCCCCACTTAGACAGGAAAAGACCATTTGACCAAGATATACAGTAACCAAACACAGTTTTTGTTGGAATGTGGTATTTGGAGAGAAGTAAATACAACAAAGCAAAACAGTCTTAGTCATGAACATATAGTTTGCCTGCTACGTGCCCCAAGCAAGGGATGCAAAAATTTATGACAGACCTAGCAACTGGAAAATTCTATGATTATTTCATCCTCACAAGTACTCATTATATAGCTTATCCCTGGGCATGCTATCTAAGACTGAGACTATAGGGCCTTACTGGACTGCATTAGTCCATTTATGCAAAATTAGTAATCTGCTTAATTATTATTAAGAACAGAAAATGCACTGTTCCTTTCAAAGTAGCAAAGCAACATTAACAAAATTAATCTCTTATAATCTTCCATCCACCATAGCCTGTAAATTATATTTCACATTTTCGACTAAAACTTGAAACACTGAATGTGACATGATGCCAAGTTTAAATATGCACAAGCCTGCTGTGAACTAAATACTGTGCTTGAACACATTTGACGATGCATTTTTGTGTTAACATATTGAAAGGAAGTTTGTGAAAGGCCCAATTCAAAACTCGCAGATCCAGAATTTGCTTTTCTTGGGCACGGTGAAGTAAGGGCTGTAAAACCCCTTCTCATCTCGTCTGGAGGGACAGGCTCGATTATGTCTTTCGCCAACAGGACAGCAGAACAGAGGCATCTCAGAGTGCCACCGAATTATAGAGAACGCCACTGAACCTGATGGGCACAGTCCTTGACAGTGTTGCAGAACAGGCTAGCCTGGGAGATGGGAGTGTCAAAAAAGTGCACTTTGTCAGCATCTGACATCTCGACCTGACTGAGACAGAAATTGCACTCGCGTACCAATTCAATTCAATAAAGCTTTATTGGCATGACAAAAATACATTCGTATTGCCAAAGCATGAAAACAACATATAAAATGATTTTGAACATTTAGTACAGAAAATAATAATAATAATTCAATTAAATAAAAATAAAAAAAATAAAATAAAATAAAATAAATAAAAACAGTCAAACAGTTTATGAACATTTCAAAAATCTGTGAACAACTTAGAATTTAGTGTGTAAGTGTTTGTGTGTTTGTTTTGTGTACGAGCGTGTGAGTGTGTGTGAGTGTGTGTGAGCGCATCACTGATTGGTCGTCAACTCTCTCTTTTTGTGACAGGCATCGATGTATCTTGCCGCTAGTGTCATACATTCTCTTTTTTCACCTAATAGGTGTTGGAATTGTGTTTTGTGGTTCAATTTTAGAAAGTTAGGGCAAAGTTTTTCAAATTGTATGTAGAAAGTCCCTCTAATGTCCTCATAGTTGGGACAGCTGGTGAGGAAGTGTTGCTCTGTCTCCACCTCCCCCTGGGCACAGTGCGGGCAGAGGCGTCTCTCTCGGGGCAGCCAGCTCTGCCGGTATCTGCCCGTCTCCACAGTCAGGCTGTGGTTGCTCAGTCTGTACCTCGTCATTCTTCTTCTGAGTGTGCAGTCCTTCACTGCACTCAGGTATTCTGCAGTTGTGTAGTCTCTGTTTAGGGCCAAATAGCATTCTAGTTTACTCTGTTTTTGTGTTGTTTGAGTCCAATAGGTCAGGTAATGCTCTCGTTGAGCTTTTATGATGTGGTTGGGCCGGATTGTGTGGATGAGGGTGTCAGTGTCCTGAGGCTGGTTAGTGTTAGTGGTGTTCGTCTGTGTGTGGAGCCTCAGGACCAGCTGAATGAGTGGGCTCTTCTCAGGGCTCATCTCATGGTTCTGAAGGGCTTTATAATGATAAGAGTTGGGGTCACTCATTTTTAGATGTTTCCAGAATTTGATGGCTCGTTTCTCCACATGTATCAGGAGAGGGTATTGGCCTAATTCTGCCCTGCATGCGTTGTTCGCCGTGTTCCTCTGTACTCTCAGGATACTCTTACAGAACTCGGCATGCAGGGTTTCTATCGGATTTTTGTCCCATTTGTCGAATTGGTGATTTAGGAGAGGACCCCAAACTTCACTGCCATATAATGCAATTGGTTCTATGACTGATTGGAATATTTTGAGCCAGATTCTGATTGGTATTTCAATTTGGATAGATTTTTTGATGGCATAGAAGGCCCTTCTTGCTTTCTCTTTCAGTTCATTCACGGCCAAATTTAGGTTTCCGTTTGCACTTATCTTCAGCCCGAGGTATGTGTAGCTTGAGACATGATCAAGTTTGGTCATACCAAGGGTGAAGTTTTGTCCCTTTCCCTGACATCTGGGTCTTTTCTGAAATGTTATTATTTTAGTTTTGGTTGGGTTGACGGTCAGGGCCCAGGTCTGACAGAACTGATGCAGGATGTCCAGGTTCTGCTGTAGACCCTCTTCTGTTGGAGAGTGGACATCACCATCACGAGGTACTGTGTCATGACTTTTGTCGCCCAGAGGCCAAAGTCAGTCTCCGTGCACAGCACCTGCATCAACCTCGGGTCGGTACTACCCTTGTGCGTTTGTTTTAGGGCCTTGGCTTGGTGAATTTGCAGGATAGCCATGGCATGCAGGGCAGAGGTGCCTTGGCCCGCAGCACTATAAATGATAACCTTCCGGCTTTGGACGAGAGGTGCGGATGATTCAGGTGGCGGCATTTTGCAGGCACAGGTGTACCACAGCCCTTCTCTCCACTGGATGAATGTCGACACCCCCCCTAGATGTCCCACAATTGAGGGTAGTGAGGATGGAGGAAGGAGACGAGCATCTTCTGGCCGTAAAAGGGGACGTGGGTGACTTTGTCACTTTCTCATGCACCTCCAGGAAGAAAGGAACCAGAATAGAATGTTATTGTGAGCTGCGCCGAGAAACCATTCGTCTTGAATAGTCAGGGCTGTAAGGTGTATTCACCTGTAGCCCGACGCTCACAAATGCCAACAATGGGCATCAACTTTGGGGCAGTCGCATTGCTATGGGTGGGCCTCAGTTTCTTCAGAAGGTAGCCTAATCATTGTAAATTATGATGCAATAATAACAATACTTTACCTATAAAAATAAATTGTGTTGTTGCTTTTTCGTGTTTTCAATATAATGATGAAGATAAGTTGGTGAACAGCCCCTTACCTACAGCAGAGATTGCTGGATGCCATTATACATGCCTTTGTCCATATTAGGGTTTTCCTTGCACATTACGTTACTTCTATGAGTCGGTTTTGTACTTTCTCCGTGAGAGTGCTCCAGCTTCAAGTATGAATGAAACGTCCCTGCAAATTCCACGCTCAAGTAGCTGAACATCTCTGCCAGTGCTAACATTAATTCACATATTTCTCCATCAACAGCAGCACTCCATTCTCTAAGAGCTACCTACCCTACATGCTAGTGTACAGTCTCAAAAATCTCCATTTTCCTAATGTTAGTTGCCTAGTCATTGTTGTTTATTTCATGTGGCTTATGTGGCAGCTGAGCCAGACTATGGCCAAGCATGGGTTTTACATACGGTCCATTACTCCTGTCCTGCTGATTTAATGATGGTGTTGTATTGTGTCGGTGTGGTGTGGTGGCCGTGCTCATGCTGTACTTATCCATAATTTCTTAACAATGCTTATGATGACATACACGCTTATGTTCTAATTAAACAGTGATGTAAATTCAACCAGGTGTAACTGTTAGTTGTGTTGGCCTATTTTGAAAAAAGTGTATTTTAGGCTTAGTCCACCCAATTTTTCCTTGGCCCATCCACATTGTAATTCCTGGCTCCACTACTGCTCTGAATACGATTCAGAAGTGGCGACAACACCTGAGGGGGGCAGCCCCACCAAATGTTAATCCTCAGAGGTCAATAGCCCATCCCCCGATACTGCAATGGACATCTGATCCTCCAGTGGCACACTGAATGAAACGCTGATACCACCAGAAGACCGCCCAGCAGAATCACTAAGCAGCCGCACAGGACAAGTGCTGCAGGAAGAGTGAGAGGTCCATGGGCCATAGCCCGGTGGAGAAGCTCTCACTGTTATGCGCTCGCAGTATGGGCATGAACCATCCACGAACATGTCTTCAGCGTGCTGAAAGCCCAGACATTGAAAACAAGGCTCATGGCCAGGAGGACAGGAAACGACTGCAACCAAGAGGACACAGACGAAACTGCATCTTTAAAAAGATGTGAATCGTCTGTGATTTGCTCTTTTATGAAATCTGCTATTTTAGTTGAAACACCCAACACACAGCAGATGAATGGCTTTGTGGAGTATAACAGCTTTTCATACCAATAATCGACTCCAAAGCAAAAATCTGAATGAGTGGATACACACTGTCACCTTATATACTCATAGGCATGGGGAGTAACCCAGCATGCAAAGTCCACTAGCCAATTCTCATTGCCATTTTCTCTTAATCTCAGAGATGATTTGGCTCCCAAGTTAGACCCCTAATGTCTTCACAACATAACTGTCAGGGGATATAAATGACAGGAAGCAAGTTGCAAGTAAACAGGTTTATGGTAAGAAGTAAAATCAGGCTGGGTTGATGGTGGGTGGCACAGGAACCTCGATGGCAGCACAGATCAGTGAGTTGGTGAGTTGAGAGCGTTGGTGAGAGATGATGATGAATCCGAGCGATGATGATATAATCCACAGAACACCGAACAGGAATGAAGACACAAGGATGAATGCTTGAGCAGAGGAGACACAGAAATGAAGCACGTAGGACCTTAAACAACGATCTGACAAACAAGAGATGAAAGACAGGGCGTTAAGTAGGCTGTTGGAATGGGCTGCAGCTGCTGCTGATCATCATGATCATGATCAGCGGTAACACCCACATTAAACAATTAACATGACGTAACCTGAGACGAGCAGGAAACAGTGCATTCATGAACCGTAACAATAACTCGTAGTGACCGACAGATAGGGAACTTTCTCGTATTGGATCTTAGTGCTGCGTTTGACACAATTGACCACAACATTCTTTTGCATAGACTTGAACACTTTGTTGGCATCAGTGGAAGTGCATTAGCATGGTTTAAATCGTACTTATATGATCACCATCAGTTCATAGCAGTGAATGAAGATGTATCATATCGATCACAAGTGCAGTATGGAGTACCTCAAGGCTCAGTACTAGGGCCGCTACTCTTCACGCTTTATATGTTACCCTTGGGAGATATCATCAGGAAACATGGTGTTAGCTTTCACTGTTATGCTGATGATACTCAGCTCTATATTTCTTCGCGGCCCGGTGAAACACACCAATTTGAAAAACTGATGGAATGCATTGTCGATATAAAAAACTGGATGACGAGTAATTTCTTACTGCTAAATTCTGAAAAAACAGGTGTTAATTATAGGACCTAGAAACTCCGCTTGTAATAACCTAGAACACTGTCTAAGACTTGATGGTTGCTCTGTCAATTCTTCATCATCAGTTAGGAACCTAGGTGTGCTATTTGATCGCAATCTTTCCTTAGAAAGCCACGTTTCTAGCATTTGTAAAACTGCATTTTTCCATCTCAAAAATATATCTAAATTACGGCCTATGCTCTCAATGTCAAATGCAGAAATGTTAATCCATGCATTTATGACCTCAAGGTTAGATTATTGTAATGCTTTATTGGGTGGTTGTTCTGCACGCTTAGTAAACAAACTACAGCTAGTCCAAAATGCAGCAGCAAGAGTTCTTACTAGAACCAGGAAGTATGACCATATTAGCCCGGTCCTGTCAACACTGCACTGGCTACCTATCAAACATCGTATAGATTTTAAAATATTGCTTATTACTTATAAAGCCCTGAATGGTTTAGCACCTCAGTATTTGAATGAGCTCCTTCTACATTATAATCCTCTACGTCCGCTACGTTCTCAAAACTCAGGCAATTTGATAATACCTAGAATATCAAAATCAACTGCGGGTGGCAGATCCTTTTCCTATTTGGTGCCTAAACTCTGGAATAACCTACCTAACATTGTTCGGGAGGCAGACACACTCTTGCAGTTTAAATCTAGATTAAAGACCCATCTCTTGAACCTGGCTTACACATAACATACTAATATTATTTTAATATCCAAATCCGTTAAAGGATTTTTAGGCTGCATTAATTAGGTAAACCGGAACCGGAAACAATTCCCATAACATAATGTACTTGCTACATCATTAGAAGAATGGCATCTACGCTAATATTTGTCTGCTTCTCTCTTATTCCGAGGTCACCGTAGCCACCAGATCCAGTCTGTATCCAGATCAGAGGGTCACTGCAGTCACCCAGATCCAGTACGTATCCAGACCCGATGGTGGATCAGCACCTAGAAAGGCCCTCTATTGCCCTGAAAGACAGCGGAGACCAGGACAACTAGAGCCCCAGATACAGATCCCCTGTAAAGACCTTGTCTCAGGGGACCACCAGGACAAGACCACAGGAAACAGATTATTCTTCTGCACAATCTAACTTTGCTGCAGCCTGGAATTGAACTACTGGTTTCGTCTGGTCCGAGGAGAACTGGCCCCCCAACTGAGCCTGGTTTCTCCCAAGGTTTTTTTTTCTCCATTCTGTCACCGATGGAGTTTCGGTTCCTTGCCGCTGTCACCTCTGGCTTGCTTAGTTGGGGTCACTTCATCTACAGCGATATCGTTGACTTGATTGCAAATAAATGCACAGTCACTATTTAACTGAACAGAGATGACATCACTGAATTCAATGATGAACTGGCTTTAACTATCATTTTGCATTATTGACACACTGTTTTCCTAATGAATGTTGTTCAGTTGCTTTGACGCAATGTATTTTGTTTAAAGCGCTATATAAATAAAGGTGACTTGACTCGTAATAATGATTTGACTTCTCATAATAATAAGCTTTCTCATAATAATGGCTTAACATTTAATAAAATTTTGAAAAATTATTGTAATAATCACTTAGTTTCTCTCAGTAATGAGAAACTTGCTTGTAGTAATGACTTAATTTATCTAAATAAAGATAAACTTTATGAAGTCATTCAATAAACAATTATTACGTGAAAGTTCCACATTCTTATGAAATGCACATTCTTATGAAAAAATAATTACAAATTTCTCATTAGTATGATTTTTTTTTAATGTAATTCATTTTACATTTTCTATTTAATGTGCTGGATAGAATACAATTCTATACTCATTTCACTGGGAGAAGGTGACAATAGTTTGTTTGATATTACACTCTGAGAAGACAAATGAAATCGAGGAAAATAACATTTTAGTTTATTATGATAATGATCATTTAAGACCGTAATTGTATGACATTTATCAAGCATATCAAATATTTGCCAACAGTAAAATTGGTAAAATGGTTATAAAATAGATAAATGGTGATTATTCAATACAATGTTCCAGCATATAATAACACAATAATAACAATATAGTTACATAATAACTATAATAACATATTTGACCTGGTCATCATTACTTTACAGTTGTACTAGCACAAGAATAGGCAAGTTTTGTCCTAGAGAGTTGCTGTCCTAAACTGTGCAGCAGCTTGGCTCTCTAGGACTGAACTTTCCTACCCCTGCCCTTGCAATCATTATTTTGTGGCAAAGTAATGTTCTTTTTATGTCAGGTACTATATCTTCTGGTGTAAGAATAAAAGAAAATAGCTAAAAGAACGGACTTTCAGATTTTTTCATGAAACACCAATTCTAAAAAAACGACAGCATGAGCATGTGGCTCATTAAAATAAGTGCTGACATCTTTTGACGTTACAGCTGATTAGCTTGCAATCATGCATGTTAGTGTGCAGATTAAATTGCAGACTATAATAGCATGTAATAAACATGTTGACTTATACAGATTTGTAAGACATAACATTATCTGGCAATATTGATTCTCCTTACATATATATTTGTATTATTTATTTATTTATTTTTTAGTTGTTGTTTTTTTTGAGCAGAGAAAAATCTATACTGTTCCTCTGGTTTAGTGTTTAGAACCTTAGCGAACAGTGCTAATTAAATGACCGTAAAGGAGAATCAGACACGTAAAGGGTGCCTAGTATGTCCCATTTTATGCCACGCCATTTTCGTGTGTGTCTCTTTAAATGCAAATCAGCTGCTGCTCCCACCCCACTTCAAAAACAGGGTGGAGCCTTTACAGCTGGTGATTTCGATTCTCCAGTAATAACAAAATTGAAGAATGCCACCAAAGACTTAACATATACAAAGAATGCGTCCAAAAGCCTAGGCAGCTTATTTGCTGCCCTACCAGGTAAATACTTTGCAGGCAGCGTTTTTGCTTGAAGGCACCTTATTTAACTGATTTCGGACAGGCTTCTGAGGCAGCGTAATGGTTTAATGATCTTCAACAAAATAGAATGAGCTTTGGTGATAACAAATATAAAAGGATACATCTATGCTGCCTTCAAAAATCGATCAGATGAAGGTATCTCATGACACAGGTAGTGAAGCTAACTTTGCATTCGCACATGCCTTGATGCCTTCCTACCTTAGAAAGTGACCATAGAAAGGTAGCATTTTAGAGCTTTGAGAGCAGCAATCGACCGTTCACTCCTACTCCTTATGAATGGGAGAAAGTGCAACATGTAGTATGGCGGAAAAGTCTCACCTTCTCAACAAAAGAGACAAATTTGTTACGTTTTTTTAACGCTATTTGAGCATGAGAAAAAGCATTTATGAGACAATTGTTGTCAGATTTCTTTGCTGATTTCAAATATGACATTTTTTAAATGTTTGCAAATAATTTTTCTAAATGTGTTTGTTTGCATGCTGTATGGCTAATCTCGCAAAAATTACCATTGTCTTTGACTATATTCATAGAGACCAGAGCTATCCTGTTATTTTTATTTTTAAGAAGTAATAAAAGTCTGAATTATACAGATTGTGAGTATTTCTGGGTCAAAAAATTAAAATAACATCATAGCTCTGGCATCTGTGAATACAGTAAGAGACAACTTGCTAACAAGCATGTTTAAAATTGTGATTTGCAAACATTCACAATATATGAAGTGAGGTACTTGGTACATGAAGTGAGGCATGTTCTAAGTATGAAGTTGGACCTCAAACAGTTGGTATTGATCCATCTTTCTGTGCAAGTCCTGCATTCTTCATCCTGCATACTGCATCCTCAGTGACTCTGATTTTGGGAGAAAATAGACATAAAGACTCCTATGTTCACTTTTACATCCAAAAACAAAACACTTGCATTGCTTATGAGACATTGATGTCTCTACAGCTGCTCGAGCACGGAGAAAATGGTGGCAAGTGTACAACTGGCTGAGGGCAATAACTGTGCTAATATGATGTCATACTGCTCAGAAAATAAAAACAGCTTGTTAATCGAAACGGTTTAGGTTTTTTGAGAATTGAAGAAAAAAAAAAAAGAAGACTTATCATTGTAGGGGTGGTTGTGTCCACACACTGCTAAGACACTAGATGTAAGATGGCGCCGCCGAGTCCGGGCGCCGTCCAGGTCGCTCCGCTTAGATTATGTTTTTATTTACTTTTTTACCTACTTTTGTTTTCTCTTTTTACACACATTACCTCTGCACTGATCATATACAAAAAGGAAACACTTTTGGACATTGGACACCGCTTCACTGACCTGTTTCAGGACACTTTATCCTCCAACCCATCGTGGCCATCTGAGATTTTCCGGAACGGCGAGATGAACAATGGCCACCTGAATAACCACCCAAGGCAACGGATCAAGAAACACCACAGGAAACGTGCTGGGATTCGCAACAGACTAAGGAAAAGAGCACACAGCCCTCCTTTACCGAGCAATCTGCTCGCCAATGTCCAGTCTCTGGAGAATAAGATGGACGATCTTAGAGCCAGGATAAGTTTCCAACGGGACATTAGGGACTGTGAAATCCTTTGTTTGTCTGAATCGTGGCTCACGCCTCGGGAGTTTTCATCGATCATCATAACTGCTGTTTACATCCCTCCACAAGCAGACACTGGCTTAGCTTTGTCTGAGCTTCACGATGCGCTCAGCGGCAACATCAACAAACATCCTGACGCTGCTATTATCATTGCTGGGGACTTTAACAAAGCCAAACTCAGGCAAGTTATGCCTAATTTTTATCAACATGTATCCTGTCCAACCAGAGGACCGATTACACTGGATCATTGCTACACTCAGTTTAAGAATGCCTACAAAGCTCGCTCACTACCGGCTTTCGGCAAATCGGACCATGCCGCCATTGTCCTCACACCGGAATATAAACAACGGCTCGTTCAAGATCCCCCGGTGCAGAGGGTGGTGACGGGATGGTCCGCCCAATCAGAAGCAACGTTACAGGCTGCTCTTGATGACGTAGACTGGGACATGTTTCGCGCAAGTTCATCTGACGTCAGCGAGTTCACGGATGTAGCATTAAGCTTTGTAAACATGCTAGCCGAACAAGCTATGGATACAATAACTATAAGGACATTCTCAAATCAGAAACCGTGGGTTGACAGATCAATCCGTGCAGCAGTAAACAAACACACTGCTGCTTACAACACCGGTCTTCTGTCGGGAAACATGAGCACAAAGCATCGTGCTATGCTCTCCGGCGCGCAGTAAGAGCCGCCAGACACAGATACAGGGAACGCATAGAGTCACATTTCCAGCTAAATGACTCCCGACGCATGTGGCAAGGACTAAGGACCATCTGTGCCTTTGGACATAAATCCTCTGCAGAGGTGAGAGCAGACCCGTCGCTGGCTGGCGAGCTAAACACTTTCTACGGCCGCTTTGAAAGCAATCTAAGCAGTGTGAGTCTGCCGATTAGCGCGTCAGGAAGCAGCAGTCAGATCAGCGATCATCATGCGATCACCGTGTCAGAGGACGAGGTTCGAAGGGCACTAAAGCGAGTGAATGTAAGGAAAGCAGCCGGACCTGATGGGATTTCTGGCCGCGTTCTGCGGTCCTGCGCTGATCAGCTCGCTGGTTTGTTTACATCCATTTTTTATTAGTCTCTTGCTACATCGGTGGTTCCCACCTCATTCAAAAAATCGGTCATCATCCCTGTGCCTAAGAACAATAAACCCTCTTGTCTGAATGACTATCGTCCAGTTGCCCTCACATCAATAGTCATGAAGGTCTTTGAGGGACTGGTTAAAAATATGCTCCTGTATGCTCCTCCATACCAGATACTTTGCACCCTCTTCAATTTGCCTATCGCCCAAACAGATCCACAGATGATGCCATCTCTCACATCCTGCACTCACACACATTGACAGCAATAACAGGAACTATGTAAGGCTGCTATTTATTGACTATAGCTCAGCTTTTAATACTATAGTCCCCTTAAAGCTAGCTTCTAAACTCATAGACCTCGGCCTGAATTCTTCACTCTGCAACTGGATTCTTGATTTCCTCACCAGCAGACCTCAAGTGGTGAAACTAGGCCAGTACACCTCCAGCTCCATCACCCTGAACGTAGGAGCTCCGCAGGGCTGTGTCCTGAGTCCCCTGCTCTACTCTCTCTACACACATGACTGCGTGTCTTCGCACAGCTCCACATCTATTATCAAATTTGCTGATGATACTGTGGTTCTGGCCTCATTCACAACAATAATGAGACCGCATACTTGGATGAGGTAGAGAAATCAACATCATGGTGCCAGGACAACTGTCTCTTTCTGAATGTGAACAAAACTAAAGAGCTGATTGCGGACTTCAGGAAGAGACAGCAGCAGCCCTATACTCCTCTTATGATCAGCGGGACCCCTGTGGAGAGGGTGAGCAGCTTCAAGTACCTTGGTGTAAACATCTCCGAGGACCTGACTTGGACTACTCACATTCAAACACAGGTAAATAAAGCCAGGCAAAGACTGTACCATCTGCGACAGCTGAGGAAATTCAGGGTCTCACCAGCAATCCTGAAAACTTTCTATTCTGGGGCTATAGAAAGTGTATTGACTCAGTGCATCTCAGTGTGGTATGGGAACAGCTCCAGTCAAGACTGCAAAGCCCTGCTGAGAGTTGTGCGCTTAGCTGAGCGCATTTCAGGGTCTGCTCTCCCCTCTCTGCAGGACATCTACCTCAAACGCTGCAGAAGTAGAGCTGCTAAAATCATCAAAGACTCCACCCGCCCCAGTAACCATCTTTTCACTTTGCTGCCATCTGGTAAGCGCTACCGTAGCCTGATGGCAAAAACCGAAAGACTCGGGAGGAGTTTCTTCCCCCAGGCCATCAGGCTTCTAAACTCTAAACCAGCCTCTTAACATCCTCATGCCTACACTTAATGTTCACTTTATCAGTAAGATATTCATCATTCACTACCTCACATAGACACACTGACAGTGTCACCCTGTTTGCATATTTGCTTCTTGTACATTCCTGTGTATCTTAATATTTAAGACTACAGTAAAATGCACATATGCACATTGTACATCCCTGTATATCTTAATATTTAAGACTACAGTTTACTTTCATGCACATTATTTTGCGTTCTATATTTAATTCTACAATATACATCTTTTTTATATTTTATTCTTATATTTTGATTGTTTACTTTTATTTCATTCTTACATAGCTATATTTATGTATATTTTCATCTGTGTTGTTTTCTTTAATAATTGCACTGTCCATGGAGCGGACCTGACTCACATTTCACTTCTGGTTATATATGCTATATATAATTTTGTATTTTACGAATAAAAATCTTGAATCTTGACACATTTATATGCAAACACTATGTAAAAGTGAATTTTGCATAATAGGTCCCATAAAAAAAGGCTTCTGATAAATAAAATGAAAAATAATATGGAGGGGGAAAATGTGATCAACATTTTTAAAAGATGAATGTAAAGTACCTGAGGGCTAAGTAAATCCACTTAATAATTTAGATTTATTTAAAATTAAAGTTCTGGAGTACTATAGTGTTGCTTTCCTGACACTGCTGAGACTTAGATGCTTGATAAATTGTAGTGGTGTTTGAAAAATGTTATTTGTCTGTATTAGTTGTGATGTAATATGACAGAGTAATACCACTGAGAGTATACAGTGTCAACCCCACATTGCTTTGTCAAATTTATACAGTATAAAAAAAGAGAAAGTGTACAAAAAAACATGTGATGTTAGAATAGATGCTTAGCAACAGAAAAAAATATATGCATATATGGAAATAAAAACATTAACCCAGGGTAAAGGAATCTACAGTGTGAAATGTCAGATTATAAATACCTAGGATTAATTGGTTACCCCCGGTAAATTATGAGCAATGGGAGGCAAGATAATCCAGGATTTAGTTTACCCGTAGTTTTCAATGACCGATGGTTAATTATTTTAAGTATAAAATGCCTCGAGTCTGTATTCATGATTGATCATCACTGTCATCTCTGAGTGCTTCAATACATGTACCCATTTCTTCTCAGTTCTAAAGAATGTTTTGTTCTGGGAAGAAAGAAAATTATACAAAGTCTATTTTCATTCTTCGCTGTTTATAGTGATTGAGATGTTACGCCATGCTTGCTTATAATGAAAACTAATTGGGAATATAAATTGTGTGATACAGTTTGCAAACTCTTGAACAAAAGGCTGAAGCGCCTATCTCAAGTAAGTGGTGTATGTTTGCAAGGGAGCAAGTGGCAAACGAGAGAGGGAGAGAGCTCTCATTAAACAAAGAAACGGAATTAAAGACTAAACTCAGTGACGTGTATCTCTTCCTCAGTGTGTTATTCCCCTGTTTCTATATCACTCTTTAATTACTGAGAAGATGCAATTACAAACCTCTCCTTTAACTCTGCTGTGAAACACCAGAGGACAGAAAAGAACATGCCTGATTTCCCAGCATGCATCGCTCTCTTCTCCCACATCACCTCACCTCATGTATGATCCAGCTTGATGATTTATAAAGCAATGACCCACTGCAACCTTATTCCTGAAAGCATCTCATGTGCCGTATTAAGACCTGTCAGTCATAGTTTTAGAAGAGGTCAGCGACCTCATTACTTGGGTCCAAGGGAGATAGAATAGGTGCTGCACTATATATCAAATGGTTAGTTCAGGCACATTTTGCACACAAATGTGTGATGAGCTCTTATGAAGATTTCAATAACTCTAAGCTAAATTGTTTAAGTATAGTTCTTATTCATACTATTTATTAGTCTATAGTTTCTATAGTATAACATCCCTTTGAGCCATAAACTGCAAGAGAATACCTTGAATCAACAATCAGGGCGAATATCATACTTTAAGACCCTATTGAATCCAAACTGGAGCCACTTTTAAGCGTGACAGTATTTTTATATAATATAGTAATAATAGTTTATTGGTTTAAATACACTTAAGTCATTCTGTGCCCCCCTTGGAAGTTTGTTGTGGCCCCATGTTTGATAATTACTTATATAGAGCACCTTTAAATTTGCCTGTTGATAGATATTTAGATGATCCTGAAGACGGCATAGCATTTGACATATTAACATAAACCATAATACAGATTTCCCATTCACTCAAACTGCACACTACACATGACAATATACACATAAAAACACTTGTAGAAATATAATTTAACACGCTAATGGGAAGAATACACAGTCCAGACATTAGGAACGCTCTAGTAGACAGTGCACTTGCCCATCTCTGCATACAGTTCAATAGCTACATAGCTGATAAGTAGCAGGGAGGAAGCGGATAAATAGCATTGGGAGCCTGCTCTCAGCCATACTTTAATGGATCATGAACCACAGCACTTGCACTGGCTGAAATCTCTCTGTACTGTACAGTATTTCAGATTAATAAAATGAGTAAATTACTTCTAATAAGTTATATGTGAAACATAATTTTCTGTGATGCCCATTTGATTACTAAGAGATTAGTTTTAGATTTGCTAATGTAAAGAGTTTATGAAGTGGAGCCATTTAGAAGTGATCATCTATGAGGTTTAATACAGAAAGGAGCTGGCACATTTTTCTTCTTGGAAGACAGCTGTTGTTTCAATTATTAATTGAATTAATTGGTTTAAAATATTGATGTGCAAAATGTTTAATGGAAATGGGGGAAAAGCATTAAATAGAAAATGTGTTTCAGCTAAAGTTAATAGAGAATAGAGACCTTATTCCAGTGTTGGATTAGTTTGTTGACATTTTAATGGTTATGGTAAAAAAAAAGAAGAACAGATGATCGGTATTTCAGAGAGCATTAGAAATTATGTTTAGAATTGGAGTTTAGTACAGGTAATAAGCCAGAATAACAATGGTTACAGGAAGTTTTGTCAGGGTATAAAGAACAAATTGTGATGAATAACTGTAACTCTGTCCAAACGTAGGCTATGTATGAGAAACATCTTAATATATCAAACCTAGGGTGTGATCCAGTAGCCATTAGAGAGAACATTTGGTATAAATTCATTTCAAGGCGCTTTCTCTACTAGAATACAAAACAAACGAAAGGATGACATCTACTGGCAATACAGATGAATGCATTCGTTGGTAACTAATAATAATAATAATAATAATGATAATAAGCTTAAGACTTGTGATAAGCATCAATCATTTCCGTGGTAAATAAAACTCACACTCCTTGGAAAATGAAAATACAGAAATTGCACAGCTGGTTTAAAAATAAAATAGGACACTTTATTAATTTGAACATAAATACAGTATTTATTATTTATTTGTATTTATTATTATTTTTATTTTATTTATTATTTTATTTTTTATTTTTTGCAATAAACCAAAAGATTTGCATTCAGTATATTTTAACATGTAATTTATTCCTATTATGGCATAGCTGAATTTTCAGCTGTGATTATGCCAGTCTTTAATGTCACATGAAAACCTTCTAATAGGCTAATTTGGTGCCCAAACAGGGTTGGGAAGGTTACTTTTAAAATATTACACAATTAAAAAGTAAAACGTTGGATTATATGTTTTGTAAATGGTTAGGTTTTGTAAATGGTTAGGTGCACACAAATGGGCGATGAGCTATCATCAAGTCTTCCAAGTGTCCCCGCATGAGAATTTGTGACCTCCGGAAAGCTTAAAAGTGATTCAGCTTTTGCCATTGTAGTAAATTCCCATTTACAGCACACACATGAGAGTGGGGTAAATTATCTCAAATCTGAGGAGAATGGGGTTCCTAAAATAATTCTACATAGCTACATTTGGCGAAGGTGCTGTGTAGTACTTAAAATGGTTCCCTTGTGCGCCAATTACCCACTTTTAGTAGTATTTAGCATTATATATGATATAATTATAAAATGGAAAAGTACATTTCTGACGGCACTTACTGTACATGCTTTTTGCATCTGAACTCTCTCTCTCTATACACACAAACACACACACACATAACTACTTTTCAGAAAAAAAGTACTATTTATCCTGCTCATCCAATTCAAAAAGTTTACACAACCTGGCTCTGCATGTTTTCACCTTTTGTAACAGATGTTTACGAGTCTTTCAGTTGTCCTTAATCTGAAAAGATTGATCCCAAAATCATACTCATTGTTAAATGGGGTCAAATAAGCAGACGATGCTGCATAATCTGAGAATGTGCAGGAGGATTTTTTATTATGATTAATTAAATAATTAATTAATTAATTAATTCTATTCAATTTATTAATTGTATTAATTTTTCTGGCGAACAGTAGGCAGTTTAACTGCTCAGGAAAAACAACTCAAGAACAAACATCACAAAACATAAAAACAGTTTTGGATCATTCAGGTAACAACAGACATTTCTGATGAGGCAATTTTTATTTAAAAAACAATATATATATAGACAATCCTTTAAAAAAAATACAGATTTTTTTATGATCCCTCTTATTTTCTACAGGATGCTCGGAAAAAACACCAATTGCTATTTACATTAATCACCCATTGTAGTTTATATTCATGTTTAACTAAAATAAAATATATTAAAATTCATTAAAGTTCATTATCTGGCTCGGCTCGGTGTTCATTTTCAGTTCTCTCTTCACAGCAGTTCAGTCAGTGTACTGTTTGAGTAAATGAATTACTCTGGGATATTGGTTTGTTTTAACTAAGAGGGAGTGTCAGCCACAATAAAAAAGTTAACAGTCATTTGTGGATTAATGCGTATTGGAGACGCAAATCATTTAAAAAGATTCAGTTCGATTTGGTGAACTGGTTCAAAAAGTTCCTGTTACATCGAATGATTTGTTCGCGAACCGGATATCACAAACTGCTTTGTTTTGAACTCTCTCACAACAGACACGGAGGAGAAGACAATGATGAATAACATCATAGTTTTTGCTATTTTTGGACCAAAATGTATTTTCGATGCTTCAAAAAATTCTAACTGACCCTATGATGTCACATGGACTACTTTGATGATGTTTTCCTTACCTTTCTGGACATGGGCAGTATACCGTGCACATAGTTTCAATGGAGGGACTGAGAGCTCTCGGACTAAATCTAAAATATCTTAAACCGTGTTCCAAAGATAAACGGAGGTCTTACGGGTTTGGAACGACATGAGGGTGAGTTATTAATAACAATTTTGATTTTTCGATGAACTAACCCTTTAACGCTTGCAATATCGGTTGGGTACGTCTCGCCAATTAAATAGTTTTTTTTATTTTTTTTTTTTTTATATATTTTGGTGGCCGATGAGGGTTTGGTGGGCTTTCTTATGTGGAACTGGTTAGTTCTGATATAACTTTGGTACGCTTCTGAAGACCATCTTCCAAGAGTTTGGATCTGCTGCTCGGAGAGGCCTTTTTGGGCTGCTGAATTTGCTGCCCCGATACGAAAAGAATGGGTGGAGAAATTGTTTGTTTGGCTACTGCTGCAGCAGTAGGGAAAGATGGAAAGTGCTCCTCCGAGAGCAGCTACTGCTGCAGCAGTTGGGAAAAACAGAAAAGGCTCCTGCGAGAGCAGACACTGCTGTGGCAGTGGATAAATATAGGTCGAGGCTCCTGCAGGAGCGGTTACTGCTGCGGTAGTAGGGAAAACAGAAAATACTCCTGCGTGGGCAGACACTGCTGCGCCAGTAATGAAATACGGGAAAAGGCTCCTGCGGGAGCAAACACTGCTGCGGCAGTGAGGAAATACTGAAAGGCTCCTGCAGGAGCAGACATTGATGCGGCAGTGAGGATATACATAAAGGCTCCTGCGGGAGCAGACACTGCTGCGGCAGTGGGGAAAAACAGAAAAGGCTCCTGTGGGAGCAGACTGCTTTGGCAGTGAGGAAATATGGGAAAAGGCTCATGTGGGGGCAGGCACTGCTGTGCCGTGACTCCTATGATGGCTGGAGTAAGGATGGGGCGCTATAGATGGATAAGCGGATGTTAAAGAGGGTTAACTATGGTAGATCACGAGTTTGAGTGAACAGGGATGGACTGGCGTTAAAGGGGTTAGCTGATGAGGGTTCAGTGAGCTTCTTTGATATGGAATCAGTCTGGCCTCTAATAGGTCTTGGAGCCCTCTGCCTTCTGACAAAATCTGTGCCATGCTGTTGCTGGCTACAGGGGGTGATGTTTGGGAGGATGGTTGAGGTGTGACGGAACATGGAGAAGTAAAGGTGATCATGAGAGGAAGAGGAAAACTAGCTGCTTGAGCCGCCTGCAGAGACGTGCTCAACGCTTGTGGAGGCCTGCTCAAGCTTGAGACGACTCCGGAAGTGAATGAAAGAGGGGGAAAGAGAGGGTGAATGGTGGGTATCGGGGTCTGTGCCATTGGCGGGGGCTGCGGGCGGTGAGTAGGGGAGGGGGTTGTAGGAAAAGGGGTGTGTGATGTCTTGGAGAACCTGTGTAGCCTGCACTGCTAGTAGAGGCAGCCTTATGCTAATGTCTGCTACGTGAGCTGGAGGATGCTGAAAAGTAAAAAGGGGGTTACACGCTCTTCAGAGCGGATAAATTGGAATGCTGTTTTTGCATTGTAGTATGGACTGTGGAAACGTAGGCTTCGAAAACGATGAAGGATGTTTAGTCTTGTAAGATATTGTACCAATAGACATGTTTATAGCAGTAAAGTTCATTTGCAGTTACGTGAAATTTCAACTTTCACACAGTGTCTAAAGATATTTACTTTGCATGATTTTCATATTACGGTCCTAAAAAGAAAACAGAAAATATACTCACAATTGCTGACCTGCGGCAAAACACAAGGGCAGTTTGCGTTTTAGATATATCCTGAGTGATCACACCAGTAAATGGTGAAATATTTCCCTAAATAAATTAATCCTGCCAGAGGAATGCATGAAACGTATATCTGTATCATCTCGGTGAGGTTTAAACATGCACAGTAAGGCAAATGTTATGTCTTCAGACACTTCAGTGTGGATGACGACTCTGGAAAAATGCCTTGGCTTCGTTGTTAAAAATGGCATCGTCATCAGACAGAATTACATAACGTTGTTTAACGAACTATAGCCGCAAAGCCTGCATTTACCATCTTCACCTGAAAATCTATTGATTTACAACGCATGGTCTGCTCCGCTAGCGGAGCTAGCCTCAACTGCGCTGTGGCTGTGGAAAGCCACGGTGAAAGGCTGAGCTGCGTCAGGAAGCGAGTGAGGCTTTGCTGCGGTGAAATATGGGGCTCGGCTCGGGCTGGTTGAATGCCAGCTGCTGCTGCGATCCAGCGCTTGAGGATAGCCAGGTCTTGGGCAGGACAATGGTGGTGTTGAGCAAGGCATGCTCTGGGCTTTGCACACTCTATTGGCCACAATGTGTGGCTGGTCGAGAAGAGCAGCTATCGCAATAGTAGGAGTAATCATGGGGCTGGCAAATTGAGGCAGATCTGAAAAAAAAAATCCCCGGTATAGATCTCTTCGTTGGATGGAAAATTGGGTCTGTGATAGGATGGCAGACAGAGTGAACCGAATGCTGATAAACCGTCATTGGATAGAGGTAAGTCAGCGGTATTTATACCATGGTATTGATTACTTGATTGTGGTCCACCGGTGTTGATTAGGCTAAGTATCTGACGCACTCCTTCCGAACCTTGTTACTAAAACCTCATTTGTTGAAAACTCTTGTGTTGCTTAATATTTTAGTGGAAACTGTGACACTCTACCATTCAAAAGTTTGAGGTAAAAAATATAAAGTTTTTATTCAGCATTTTTTTTTTCAGTTTCCATAAAAATATTAAGCATTAAAACAGTTTTCAACATCACTTCATTTTCAGTAAGAACAAAATATACACACTACCAGTCAAAAGTTTGGACACAGCTTGTGTAACCCCTCTCTCCCAGGTCCTCACTGCCACACCTCGTCCTTGCTCCAAGTGTGCCTCATACCCGGGTCCCTGGCATGGAAGGCAGACACATTAACAAGGAGGCTAAATGGCTGCAGCCACCAGTGTCTCTCGCTAGTGCTCTCTCTTGAGATCAGGGGAGTGAGGTTTACCTGCAAAGCACCTACTCGCTGGCCTCCATTGCACTTGTTACTCCTTTATTTTTTATTGTTTTTAACATACTATTATGAAATTTAGGGCACACTTAGCCAGTATGGCTACCACATTTGCAGCGACATGCCATCTCATCTGGTTTGCATTTAATGGGGCCATCATTTGTTTTCCAAAAGTACAATGACCACAAACACACCTCAAGGAAATGTAAGAGCTATTTGTCCAAGAAGGAGAGAGATAGAGTGCTGCATCAGATAACCTGGCCTCCACAATCACCCAACTTAAATCCACCTGAGATGGTTTGAGGTGAGTTGGACTGGAGAGTGAAGGAAATGCAGCAAACAAGTACTCAACACCTCTGGGAACTCCAGCTGAAACAACAAAATCTGACAGGATGGAAGGGATGGAGTCAGGTGTTGACGACATGGAGTTTATAGGGAGCAAGAGAGAAAATGTATATGAAAGGAGAGAAAATGAGCAGGCAGATGTGATAAGAGGTAATAAATCTTATCATAAAGGTGACTAACTTTGCAGGATGGAAAGGATATGGAGTGGAGTGGAATGGAAGAGAAGATGGATATAGATTTGAAAGCAGAACTGTTTAATGTTGTGGTACATTTTGTGGGAGTAAAGGAAGTAAAGGGATTGGATCTGTGAAAGTCAACAAAAGGTTTTGGGAGATGATAACTTGCTTATAGGCTATAATACAGAAGTGCAGATGGAGAAAACAAAGAAAATGAGTTCTGTTGGAGATATCGAAGTAGCAAAATTGGTAAGAGTGGATGGAAAGACGAAATGAAGGTTGTAAGGGTATGATGTTTGGAATACCTCTCACTTTTATAAAGGAAAGACTTGAAAAAATTGAGGGTGTCAAACTATTCTGTAAAAAGTACTGGAAGAATGACGAGAAGTTGAGAAAATTAAGACAGAAACCAGTTTGCTTATGTGTGACACAAAGGTTATCTCAAAGGAATTGTATTATAGATTTATGAGATACAGCATAAGAGAGCACACATGTCGAATCAGTAATTTGCACATGTTGTTGAATATACAAAGGAAAGAGAATATGTGTTAGATGTGGTAAATGTGCAGAGGGAGTGAAGCCAAAGTACAGTGTTCCATTAAAATTGGCAGAATGCAAGTCCCTCCGATATATATATAACACAAGTACTGTTGATTTATTTACTTATTAATTTCTAAACCATGTAGGAAACAAAATAAAATTGAGTTAAAAAAGTTCAATAAACAACAAACTTGTTAATTCTATTACCTTTTATTGCAAAACTTCTCATCAAAAATGGCTCAAACAGTTCTTGATAGTGCTGTTCGTTTATCAGATACTGTATGTAATTCCAAATCAAAATTAAGATTAATATATTGGTTTTATAATACTTTTATAATACTTATATCAACAAATTGAAACTTACAAAGAAAAAAAAGAAAGAAAGAAAAAACAAACGTTTCTTTTTAACAATAGTTATGATATTTGCACAGGATTTGAGTGTGATCACCAAATGTTACCAGGAATATAATAACTTACTACAACGGATTACCTCCATCTTTCAAAGTTCATTTCCATTGTTTATTGTATTTTTAACGTTTGTGTGTTAAAGTCATGTAATTAAACTGTGTATTAAGAAAGTTGTTCAAGCTGCCTCTGAACAATTATTTATTTATTTATAATCTAACACCATATCAGCAGTAATGGCTATATTCATGGTACAGTAAGTGGAATTATATATATATATATATACTGTTTTCATTAGCCACTTCATACACACAGCATGCTCAAGCTAATTAATATTAAATTGCTAAAGTTAATAGTTTTACTTGGGAAGATGATGTGGGCCAAGTTGACAATGAAAGTACTAGATAATTTTTTAGATGTTTAAGTGATTATCATCAGACTTCTGGGTAATCTTTCAGATCGTTTCAAAATCTTGAAACGTTTGAGTGCATGTCAAACTGATAAACTAATTATAAGTTGCTTTGAAGTAAATCATTGTTTTGGCATATAAAACATTACTTCTACTATTTTAACTACTTCAAAAAAAAAATGTGACTCACTAACTTAAAATACCTATATTAGCACCTTTAACAGAACAATTTAACATGGCATAGTTATAGCTCAAAGCTATTACTGTAAAGCATACCACATTCCTTCTGTTGATTATTTATATGAACTAAGCGCTTTAAAGTTACAAATAAAAGATGTCTACATGGTAAGTGTCCAACATCGTTTCAGGGCTATTGCAGACACAAAATCATGTGTGAAATTGTTGGTAGGAATTTTATTTTATTATAAATTGCACCCAATTTTGACAACATGTTGCTTCTTACTTTCTTGAGCTTTGGAAGTGACTGTAAATTGTTTTAAACTGTTTTGTTATTCACACTGTAATTGGTCAGTTTGTTTCTACTTAAAAAAAAAAAAAAATGCCTATACCGTCTAGGGGTGTAATTGTACATGTATTTATCCAGAACCGAAATGTATGGATGTCACGGTTCAGTTCAGCAAGTCAGGTGTGACGGTGTTGCCTGGGCAGTCTGCACAATGGAGATACAAATGTAGAAATAGGGGTTTCACTTCACAGAGAATAAATCAGTTCCACAGCATATCTCGTTATCTCTGCTGTTTATTTAAAACAGTACTCTTTCTTTTTAATCTTTTTTTTTTTTAAATTTTGCAGATTGACAATTATAAAACATTTTCAGTGAATTAATCACAAATCAACTCAATGAAAAACAGAACAATTCAATAGAAAGGGGAAACATCCCCACCTAGTGGTGAACATGCACAATTCTACATGCATTTAATCCAAAAAAACACATTATAACAATATATTTTATACACGTTACCTGCACAATGGAGATACAAATGTAGAAATAGGGGTTTCACTTCACAGAGAATAAATCAGTTCTACATAAAACACAAGACAATGCACAAATTAATTACGGTTGTGCTCGTAATACAAAGTCAATAATAACTTGATAAAACATAACACACTCGACGCCAAACACGCATCAAAATATGCCTTACTAGTTCATTGCAGGATAAATCTGCAACAAAGGGGTTATTTATGCGTTTTGAACACTTTTAACTGATAATTCTCTGACCGATCAAAACGTGCAACTTACCCACAGCATATCTCGTTATCTCTGCTGTGGGCGGTCCCTATTCCGTACACTAAATGCCATCACACATCAGACAGATGGCGCTGTCCCCATTTATGCAGTAATTTAACATTCTACACTCCGTTACATGCACCCCCCTTAAATTATGCTAAACTGGGGAAGCGCCTGAACAATAGAAAGCTTAACAATACAAGAACAAAGACAAGGCAAAAAAACAAATGACTGAAAAAGAGAAAAGGTAAGAAACTCCTTGACGCATTGCTGTGTAAATATCAATTACAAAATTCCTCCATAGGAAGTATGCAAGTATGAACCGGTACCAAAATCCAAACTTAACATAGACTAAAGAGATGCCCTAAACACCTCTCTTCACATACACAATCCAAAGATCGAAATGACTTCTTAAGAGATAAAATCTCCACTCAAAACTAAGTCCAACTAATAATTTACCTATGAAAAAGGTTCTTTACCACATCAAAAAGAGAAATCACTGGTGGTGATGAATCATGCACAAACTGACTATTCATCTCGCAAATAAATCTTTGTGGAGGTTTAATGATCCTACCAGCCCTAGTACTAAGTGTGCCTGTCTGAAGGTGCTTTTGTTGATTGCAAATTACAGGGTCAACTGTATCCGGAACAGGGTTATTGACTTCATGTGAAAGTGGAAAAACTGACATTGTCAAGAAATGCTGAGAGGAACTCTGATCTAACTCATCATCAGTAGGTAGTCCTTCATCTAACAGACGTGGAATGTCATCTCCCAGTTCAATGCTTACAGAGTGGTCACAGGTATCAGAGTCTGCCTTCGAATTGGGATTCTGTACATCCAAGGAACACTGAACTCCGGACAAGGCAACTAAGTCACTGTCATTATCTGGGCAATCATGCTGTTCAGACTGCATAACCCAGTGAGCCGTTCTTGCATCACTCTCAGGGAGATCAGGTAAAGTCGAAGTTGAATCATTTGAATGAGACCCAGATAGCAAATCGACTCCATCCTTGTACAGAAAGTTAACTGGGAGTAAGAGATTCCGGTGCACAATCTTTTCTCTGCCTGTTACAGTGTCTCTAATCCGATAGACGTTAATGGGTGATCTCACCGACATAACTTCGTAGAGGTTGGACTCCCATTTGTCTGCAACTTTCCGTTTGCCATGCTCACCGCGATTGGCCAGAAGGACTCTGTCGCTCATGGTCAAAGGAGATCCCTTCACTTTTCGATTATAGATCCTTGCATGCCGGGCTTGCTCAGTTGAACTGTGCTTCTGTGCAATTTTCGCAGCTTCACCAAGGTCACACTTGAGCTTGGATACAAAATCTGAATACTTCACAACAGCATCGTCCCTCAGGACATGTTGGAACATCACATCAATTGGAAGACGTGGAACTCTCCCGAACATCAGATAGAAAGGCGCAAAGCCTGTGGTCTCGTGAACGGTGCAGTTGTAACAGAATGTCAGCATCTGCAAAGACTGTGGCCACTTGGCTTTGGACTGGGGAGGTAAGGCTCTTATCATGTTCCCTAAGGTTCTGTTGAAGCGTTCAGTGATCCCGTTTCCCATTGGGTGATAAGGAGTGGTGTGTGATTTATTGACACCCGCCATATTCAGCAACTCCTTCATCAGTTTGCTCTCAAAACTTGGACCTTGATCTGAATGCACACGCCTAGGGAATCCATAAATGCAGAAGAGACTGTTCCATAAATGATGAGCAACCTGCTTTGCAGACTGGTTCTTGCAGGGAAATGCGTAGGCTAATTTGGTGAAATGGTCTGTTGCTACTAGGACATCCACACTCTTATCGCCCTGCTCTGCTGTCCAAAAATCAATACAGATGAGTTCCATCGGCTCAGATGTGCGTATGTTCTCAAGGAGGGCACGGTCTTTTGGTTCAGGTGTCTTGCCTACAATGCATCGCAGCTGCATCATGCAGACCATGAAGTACTTCTTGTTTTAAAACATCTGGGATAATGAATTGATACAGCTTCTTGTTCATGTGATTGTCTCTTTTGACTTTAAAAAGCATACCATCTCTGATGGTAAGTTTAGTCCAATGCTTAAGAAGTTTCAGGACAGAACGAGGTTCACCAGCACGTTCACGTTTGTCAGGACGTCGGTGTCTCTGAACGTAAAAGAGTGCTCTACTCACAGCGGTATCCTGTTCTTGTGCGGCTGAAAGTGTGCTCACATTGAGTGCAGTAGTCTGGTCCACATCGGGGAATTGCGGAATGGATTCCACACCGATGAACTGTCCAACACTACAAGAAGAATGTGCGTCCAATACTGCAGCCACATCCTGTGAACTCAAAGCATCTGTAGACATATGACACCGAATGCCAACTCCAGCTACACCAGAAGAATCATCAGCAGGACTCAGTACTTGACAGTCAGTGGTAAATCGGAAGGAATCTTGGAAGACTTGATCTACAACTCCATCGACCTGATTGAGCAAAGACTGGTAAGGTTCTGTCACCAGTCGATGACTTATACTCGATTGGACGAAAGGTTCCCTGCTCAATGCGTCTGCGACTATGTTCTTAGAACCGGGTACATATTTCAGGCCGAAGCTGAAGGAAGCTAGCTTAGCCAACCCAACGCTGCTCGCAAGCATCAAGTCTTGGCTTGGTGAGTACGTAGGTAAGGGGATTATTATCCGTCCAAGCTGTAAAATGACGCCCCTTCAACCAAAAATGGAACTTGTCGCATATCGCCCATTTAAGTGCGAGGAATTCTAGTCTGTGAGCTGGGTAATTTATCTGCGAACGTGATAGCGTCTTGCTAGCAAATGCTACCGGCCTAGCCATTGTGCTACCCTCTGGGATCTGGGAAAGAACGGCACCCAATCCATCAAACGAGGCATCTACCGCCAGTATGAAGTCGCGTTCGAAGTCTGGGTGTGCCAGCGTCACACTTGTAAGAAGGTCCTCCTTCAAGGTATCAAATGCTTCCTGGCATTTGTCCGTCCAGTCTGTTGGTGAGAGTTTAATGCACACAGCCTTTGAGGTGAATTTCCTCCTTCTGCCTTTGGAGCCCTTAGTGTCTGTCTTCGAGATAAGATCAAACAAGGGTTTGGCTTTAATGGAACTAATATGTTGGTAGTATAGTACCATACCTAAGAACGATCTGATTTTCTTGTGGCATGGCGTGATTCCATCAGAGTCCATTAAATCCACTGCTTGAACTTCCGTAATGGCCTTTACTTTCTCAGAGTCTGTCTTGACACCATCTTCACAAATGACATGTCCAAGAAACTTTACTGACTTTCTCAAGAAATTGCATTTTTTAGGGGAAAGCTTGAGATTGTGGGCCTTGAGTCTCGAGAACACCATCTCCAGCCTGTTAAGTGCAACCTGCTCTTTAGGAGCGAAGACCATGAGATCATCAAGGTAGCATAGCAAACTTGTGAAGTTCTTGTCACCAAAGATTGACATCATCATACGCATGAATGTAGCTGGACTATTGCAGAGGCCCTGCGGCATCCTGTTGTATTCGTGCAGTCCAAATGGCGACGAGAAAGCAGTATATTTCTTATCGTCCTCGTGTAGCGGAACATTATAGAAGCCTTAGGTAAGGTCCATAGTTGAGAAGAAAGCATTCCCCCCGAGAGCAGCTAAGGCATCTGACTGGTGTGGCAGAGGATGGGCGTCTTTTACGGTCCTGGCGTTCAACCATCGAAAGTCGGTACAGATCCTCAGGTCACCGTTCTTTTTCCACACCAGGACAAGAGGAGAAGCATACTCACTATTTGATTTTCTGATAATACCCTTCTCTTCCATCTCATCCAGCGCTACTCTCAGCTTCTCATAATGACTTGGAGGTACACGGCGGTAGGGGAGACGAAAAGGTTTGTCATCCACTAAGCGAATCCGATGTACAAAATCTTTAGCTTCACCACAGTCCATCTTATCCCTTGAAAATATGGACTCATATTTCTCAATGAGACGAAGTAAATCAATTTTACATGCTGAAGACACTTCACACTCTGTCAGATCCAGGTCTCTCAAACCCAAATCGTTCAAGATATGCACCATCTCTTCCTCAGATCCCTGAGAAGCTTCCTCATGTTGAAAGTGTTGGACTTGAGACTTAATATGGTCGCTCTCTGGAAGATCTTCCACTGCGATGCACGGAGAAACGTCCGCGATCTTTGCATTTCTTCTCAGAGTCAACACAGTATTTGTAGGATTTATAACTTTCACGGGTACCCATCCATCGCCCCATAAAGGTGTAATGACTCTGCCTACCATGATCTGTTTAGAGACACATTTGGATTGGGTCGGTTCCACAAGCACTGTACTTCCCACAGACATGGCGGCGTTGACAGGAAGCTTGCCCCAAACAAGATGTTCACTTTGAGGCTGAAGTATCACACAGTGCTTGAGCTTAACAGTACCTACTTATCCAGGTACGCAATCACCTCTCCATCTCTGTGTGTTGGACAGCAAAGAAATGAGCTCTAAACTCTCGTTCTCGCCATTACTGCTTGGAAGCGAGATCAATCTCCAGTAATCATCAGTGTTCTTCAGGAGAGTCAGCATGCTTTTGATGGCATTACTGCCCAAGATCATCTCATCTGTCTGTCCTGGAACAATCAGCACAGGTATTATCATTTTGCAACCGTAAACACAGACAGATAGATCATACATTGCAGTTGGTGTGACTTGATGACCACCACATCCAATAATTACAACATCATTGGCGGAACGCTTTGTCAGCATGAGAGCACTTGCCAACAAACTAGCTTCAGCAGCCTCGCTGAGAGTACAGGCCATTGAACCACTGTCGAGTAACGCAGTGAAAGACGGGCCATTTTCTACAGATACAGTTGTATAAAACAATGAATCAGCTCTGGGGACTCGTTGTATACCTTGAAAGACAGCAGTTTTATCTGGAGGGACACTGGGTTTGTGCTGCTCATATACAGACTCAAAATCTTGTATAGGAGGGTTATCAATCTGGTCTGTACTATCCTCCCTTACGCACAGACCCGCTAGTTTTCCTGATCGGGCTGAGGCGATTGTCTTCTCCACCTAGGACAGAAACGTCTAGAGTGACCTGGTGACTGACACTGAAAACACAGTCGATGCTCACGACAATGAGTTAAGGCATAGTGAGCAGCATCTTTGCATATAGCACATGGTAAAGCAACAAAACCTTCGATCCTAGGGAGACTCCTAGAAGGCTGGCGTTTTGGATGAGACTGAGGTCTGTTAGTGTTGGTCAGCAGGACTTTTTCAAGCATGTCAATGACCTTTTCAAGGGCAGAGAAGTCCGTACATTTCTGTTGTTGCTCGCACACTGTGGGAGCGGGCACTGGAGCTGCATTAAAATCAATCTTGTTGACTGAAACTCTCTCATTTCGACTACGATGCCCTGTACTGGCGGCTTTGTAAGACAACTCAGACTGATAGTCGTTAAGCACAGCCTGTACTTCATGTGCCGACCACTTGTCGATCGGTTTGGACCTGAAGGTTAGAGCTAAGTCTTTACTCGGGCAGTGTCTAATAAACATGTGCACCACTTCCACACTGGGCTTGTCAAGCATTTTACCGTGCTCTCGCAGACATTCTGAAGCAACATCAGCTGCCTTGTTGAGTCTCAGCCAGTAGTCGTATAGATTCTCATCCTCCTCAGGCAAGGTAGTGTAAAAATCAGCAAGCGGGACAGGCGAGTAATGGTTACAACTGAAATGTTTGCACAACAGGCTATAGACCGAATTTGGACAGACAGTGGTGGCAGAATCACAGTTCCTGATCCAGAATTTGACTACATCCTTTGCTTTACCACGCAGGTGCACAAGAATTTCTTCCACATGTTCGTCTGAATTCATGTTGCTCTTTTTAACAAATGTCCTCAACAGATCTTCCCATTCCTCAATTTCAATTGTGTCAGAACTATCCCCTCTGAATGAAGGTGGCTCCTTGACTTTTCTGTGCTGAATTACTTGACTTTGCGACAGATTAACCATGCCTGGTGGGCTATTAATAGTCTTAGAATCGCTAGGTAGTTGTCTATTTGGCATGTCAGTATCCCGGTTAAAAGGACTAAGATGGGACATAATGTTGTCTGCTAACTGTTCGCCAATTTGATGGACAATTGAACTCATTTGCCCTAACATATCAGGCACACCATGGTCAGCATTAGGTGTTGACGTGCTGAAATCTCTAGACGTTTGATTGACACTTGACTGCATGTCTGCTACATCACAGTCTCTCACAATACACACCCTACTCGTAAAGTTAGGTCTGCCATCACTATTCCCAGTATTGGGGCTGTCTATTGAAAAGGGAAGTGGTACACCTAAAACCCCTCTGCCTCTACCTCTGCCTACTGGACTAGGAGTGAATTGGTCAGGCAAATATCTCTTGCTATCACTCATTATGAACGATAAAATGTGCTGCAAGTTCACACACCCATATAAACAAACTCAATGTCAATGATCAGAGCGAAATGTCCCATAAACTGAAAAAGGATGAAGTGAAAGTGTCTCTTGAACACGAACGGCTGTGACCCAAGGACGAGCTGTTAAACGGATGACGGATGCTTCCAGTCCTTATGCAGCAGCACGGTGATGTCCATCAACTTGCTTGAAGACGCAACCCATAACAACACAGCGGCATCACAACATCACGGCACCAATGTGACGGTGTTGCCTGGGCAGTCTGCACAATGGAGATACAAATGTAGAAATAGGGGTTTCCCTTCACAGAGAATAAATCAGTTCCACAGCATATCTCGTTATCTCTGCTGTTTATTTAAAACAGTACTCTTTCTTTTTAATCTTTTCTTTTGTGTTGTGATCGTATAATGAGTACAATTTTGCAGATTGACAATTATAAAACATTTTCAGTGAATTAATCACAAATCAACTCAATGAAAAACAGAACAATTCAATAGAAAGGGGAAACATCCCCACCTAGTGGTGAACATGCACAATTCTACATGCATTTAAACCATAAAACACATTATAACAATATATTTTATACACATTACCTGCACAATGGAGATACAAATGTAGAAATAGGGGTTTCACTTCACAGAGAATAAATCAGTTCTACATAAAACACAAGACAATGCACAAATTAATTACGGTTGTGCTCGTAATACAAAGTCAATAATAACTCGATAAAACATAACACACTTGACGCCAAACACGCATCAAAATATGCCTTACTAGTTCATTGCAGGATAAATCTGCAACAAAGGGGTTATTTATGCGTTTTGAACACTTTTAACTGATAATTCTCTGACCGCTCAAAACGTGCAATTTACCCACAGCATATCTCGTTATCTCTGCTGTGGGCGGTCCCTATTCCGTACACTAAATGCCATCACACATCAGACAGATGGCACTGTCCCCATTTATGCAGTAATTTAACATTCTACACTCCGTTACACAGGCAATGAATACAGTCGGTGTGATCAATCCAGCATGACCTGCTGTCAGAGAATAAATTTGCATTTTCCTTTAGTCTAACTGCCATTTTTGTTTTGTGCAGGTGCCTTATGTAGCCTAATTTCGCAAGTCTAAAGTCAGAACATTCTGTTTTTGCTTGAAATGATACAATCTAATTCAAATCAAAACAACTGTACATGCTACATGTGTGTGTAGCACTACTGTCTGTTCAAAACAAATGAAAAAATTCAACTCAAATCAAACTGTGACATACCGAAGACAAAGTATGTACTGAACCGTGACTTCTGTGTACCATTACACCCCTAATACCATCACACCGTTCCAAACCCTTTGGAACACAAATGCAGATGTTAATATTCTCTCATAATTTTTGGTCAAACGTACAGTACTTGCTTGACTCTCGAGTAACCTCGAGTTCTTGCAGAAGCTTAAATGTACTTGACCATGTGTGACAACAAAAACCTAAACAAGTTGTTAACAAAGATTAACTTGGATTAAACCACTCAATTTATATGGGTTTATTTTACCATGTATTTATGAACTTTTTGAAGCTTGTTTTTATTTTATTTTTTGGTTGATTGGATTGGATTTTCAATAGATGGATAAAAGAGAATATTAAAAATATCTTAATTTATGCGTTTTATAGGAAATTTTATGGGTTTTTAAGCAAAATGGGAGTGTGTAATTAATGACTATCCTTTTAATTACAATGCCAGGTTTTTATAAAACAAAACACGCAGATTGTCCCATTAAATAAAAACTTAAAAAAAAAAAATTACGTATTAATGTTATAGTATAACAGCAGAAAGAACCACACAAAAACTGTAAAAGTAAATAGGTGTTTCACTGAAAGGAAAAAAAAGTAGTATCCAGTGAAATCAGAAGTCATAAATGTATCAGACTTTCAGTCTCAGTGCAGCTAGTCCATGAATCCACTGGAAAGTTTTAAACTTGGAACTCAAACATGTCTGCTTGCTTCTTGGTCAGTTTGGCCACCTCGTCACGGATGGCTTTGACTAGGGCTGAAGTGGAAAGGCTGCTGAGGGGGGTGTCGAGGCTGACCGGATCTCCGGGCTCTGCTAGAATTTGCTGGGACACGACAGTGGAGGAAAAGGGTGGGTTATCTGGACCACCTTGAACGGCCTGCCGGTGGTGCCACAGGAGTGGGCTGCCCTGAGGATAATGAGGGTGAGGAAAGGCCTCTGCGTAGCCTGGTAGGGGCATCTGAAAGAAAAAAAACAGGTAGCATTCAACAATAGCTGTGCTAATACCATTCAGCTAGAATGTATTATTTTAGTGAGTCTTGATCTGTGCTGCAGTTGACCAAATTCTATAGTTAAAAAGGGAACCAACAGACAAATGCACAAGGACGACAATCACGATAAGGAAAATGAAAAGCTTAAGGGTCTACTTCAAAATAATATTAGTGACACTCCATTCAAACAAGTTTGAAATGTGTGATTTGATCATTTTCATTAAACTATGAATTATGAAATCATAAACACTTTGAACAAGGGTCACCTTGTCACCAGGGTTGGGCATAATTCAGAATTTTAGAATTGACACCTTTTTGAGTGTGATTTGGAACTTAATTTTCCATCCGACAAGATTATAAATGTACTAAATTGCCATTCAAACATATAAAACACACACAACATTCATTAGACCAACACATCAGTCCAACGTATTGCAACAAATCATAATTAATTAAATTATTAATGTTGACTAATTAAGCCTATTTATTCCCTGATATGTAGAATGCATTTTCCTAATAAATCATTAAACTTATTTCTTTAAACTACATGCAAAATGTCCATCAAATTAATGTCATATTAATTTATGAAAATAAATATAGACATTAAATAAAAAAAGAAATTCATTAGATATAATTACTTTCTGACTGAAATCTTAGATAAAAAAGAAGAAAGTTCTTAACATGATTTCTAAGAAATTTGTAAAAAAATTATTAGAGAAATTATTCGAAATAAAAATGAAGTGCAATTTACAATTTTAATACTTACTAGTCTCATAAACTACACTAAATTCTTATGTGATTGTCACCTCCATGTTTAAGTAGAAGGTTTTTGTTGTTGTTGTTTGTTTATTTATTTATTTTTTTTCCCTTTTGGTTACAAACATTAAAAAAGGTTATAGGTTCTAAAAGTAAAAAAAAAAGTTTTGTACAATTTTATTTTTGATAATGTTTTGTAAATTTTAGTATAACAGCTATAACAGAATGAACATGGGTATATCTAAAGAATATATGAATTTTACTGAGTTTCAATTTTTTAATCTATTTAAACTTTTTATCTTTTTTTTTTTTTTTTTTTTGCTTTCTTAATTCAAAACCTGGAATTGTAAAGGTATTTGCAATTTAATTCTGAATTGCACACAACCCTGCTAGTGACAGAGGAAAAGGAAAAAGAAAAGTGTTCATTTGAAGAAATGTTCTCATCTACCCTGGGAATTTGTTGTTTCCACTCAACGTCAGCGATAAATTCAGTTCAGCAAATGGTTTCTAAATGACACTGGTTCTGCAAAAAGACACTGTGTGAATGCAGGCACACACAAACAGGGATAAAAAGGATAATCCAAAAAGATGAGTCTTGTGCCCAAGGGCAGGTCACACAGGTCACAGATCTGACAGAATGCCCCCTAAATTCAGAACAGTGTATAAAGGCACATGTGACAGACCAGTTCTGCTTTCCTTGGTTGCAGTCTATGAGGTTTATGCCACGTTAAATTGTATTGATGGTGCATGCACTATAACATTAGGGTCTTGGGATGCAACCCAGTTTGTGAAGCAGAATTAGACACATGATAAAGGACTGTGTGATAACTGCATTCTTACAGATTCAGTCCACTGAGGAGGCACATCCTCTGGTTCAGGGGGGTAAGACATCCAGGATGGGCTGTGGTAGGAGGAGGGTGGTGTAGAGATGAAAAATCCCTTGTATCCTGGACAACTGGCTGGGATGGCATACACTGCTGTCATGGGATTTCCTGTGGGCCAAAAAATAATTATAGTTTTTTAGGGGTGGGCAATATATGCATTGTTTATGAAAATACTGTAATTATCGAATGTCACTCACTTTGCAAAAAAACAACCAAAAGCAAACCCTTGAGAGTGCATGCTTTTTACTGTGTAAAGTAGCCTAGTAGAATGCAGTTTGAATACCCCCAAAATTCAATACATGGAGGCAAAAATGCAACTGTATGAGTTTTTGTATTATATTTCTAAATTATATAGATAAGCATTATCAATTGAGCAAGCATGTCAATTGCTGTGAACTGATCACTGCCCAGAAGGTTGTCAAAAGCTTTGGCAGTCTGTCCATGACAGGCCTAAACCAGTCAATGCTCATCCAATGTTCATGCTATTATCAGAAATAATACTGAGATTTAGTGATTTTTACATATTCTGAAAAAAAAATAAAAATAAATAAGAGCGGTGCTTGTCTTTGCTAAACTCGCCACTACAATGCTAATGTGTTAGTGGTTGTTGCCAGAGTGTTGCTAATGAGTTTAAGCCATTCAAAAATCTTATTTTTTTTATTCAAAAAGACCTTCATTCAGTGATAGTATCATATATATATATATATATATATATATATATATATATATATATATATATATATATATATATATATATATATATATTATTTTTTTCCCTCTGTTTTATAGTCAGGATGAGTTATGCATCAACATAATTTGTAGGAAACACAGACACACACACACACACACACACAAACACACACACACACACACACACACACACACACACACACACACACACAAAAACTAGTGCACAAAGACAAACATATACCAATACACACACACACACACACACACTAACCTGAGTGGTTGGGAATGGCCTCAGTAGTGACAGGTGGGAGTGGCGCTCTGCTGTTTGGCCTATGTGGGGTGCTGTCATGCTGACTCAGCACTGACGATTTAGAATGACCTTTTGGACCAAGATCTGAAGATGTCCTGAAAAACATGGCAACAATTTCATACATGTATTGACATGGTTTCACCACCAGGTGACAGTATCGATTTACTAGCAAAGTCAATCTGCTGCCTTTACAGGATTTACCATAACATGGTAGACTTCACCACAGTTATTTAAAATTTAAAAATACACTTCTGAATTTAGCACCGGAATAAACCTGAATATGATTAAAGTTATTCCAAACCCATTTGACTTTCAGTAGAAATGCTGAACACAATGTCCTGTCTGTTCTTCTCCTTACAATGGAACTGAATGGCTACTGATGCTGTCAAGCTCCAAAAAGGAAAACAAGTACAAAATAACCCTATAAAGCTATATGGTATATAATGTATACAGATTTCAGTGAGATATAGATACAAAGAGAACAGTTCCAACAAATGATACCAAACTTCACATGAATACAGAACTTGAAAAGTAATCATTATTACTTAATGATGACCAGCTATCAGAAGACTTAGAATATAGAAAACAAGTCATATGTTCTACTTTAATGGTACTTCTTCTGTACTTTTTTTTTTCTTTCTTTTTTTTTTTTACTTTATCCACATCTACTTTACAAAAGACAGAAAGACAATTGGGTTTGAAACAATAGTAAATTATGGAAATATTTAAAAGTACTAAATAAACTTATGCAATGGTCAATGCAAAAAAAAAAAAAGCAAAGTATGTGGAAATGTAATGACCGTCGCAGTGATGACTCAGGAGGAGGGCCTGTTCTTGGTGGGACAGGGGGTGGAGGAGACCCAAGAGCCATCTCAGGAAGCTGAGTGAACCTGAATGTCTTTTTGATTAATTGACATATTAGCATATAAAAGTTTTAAGCAAGGAAGATCATTTCTGATATATCTGTACATATATATATAGATCAGATCTATAACTGTACCTGTTTGGCAAGGCTGCACTGGTAAGGGTCTGGTCTATAGGCTGGCACCCACTGTATGCCTCCCAGCCCTTGACTCTTGGTGCCCGGTGCACTGGTCACCACCTCTGAGTACGGGATGACTGGACCCAAGCCATAGGGTCCCAGTTGTGGATGCTGATGGTTGGAGTGATGGTGTCTGCTGGAAGTAGTGTGGCCAGCTGGAGCTAGACTAAAGGCTTCTTCTAGCAGCAGATGCATCTGCTGATGAACCTCATCTATGGAAGGCTGGGAACTCAGCGTTGATGTCCCAGATTGACCTTTGATTTGTCGACCACAGCCAAAATAAAGGTGGCCCGCCAGTCGGTCAATGTCAGTCTCCTCAATAATCTCTGGCTCAGTCTGCAACAGACAAAGAAAAAAGAAACAAATGCACAAATATTACAAAATCTAAGTCTGAAGTGTGATATTCTGGTAACAAATACCAACAGATAAAATGCCTCCGTTGGAAATCTTACAATGGGCCAAGTTTCGATCTTCCATCAGGACAATGATCCAAAACTAATATCAAAATCAACACAAAAGTGTGTCACTGAGCACAAAATGAAGATTCTGCCATGGCTGTCCCAGTTCCCTGACCTGAACCCTATAGAAAATGAGTGGGTTGAACTGAAAAGAAGAAGTACCAACATGGAGCTAGGAATCTGAAAGATCTGGAGAGATTCTATATGAAGGAATTGTCTCTGATGTCTTGTCAGGAGGTCTCCAAACTCATCAGGCATTATAGGAGAAAACTGTTATCTTGGGACAGTACCGCCGCTCCCTATACGCAGAGTATGCAGTTTGAGTAGGGCATGGTGATGTTCTGTTCATGAACAAATCATTCTTATTGAAGAAATCCTTTAGGTGAACAATTCGGTGTCGTACACGAAATCCATTGACTCATATTTCTCGTTCACTGAAATTCTTCCCTCCACAGCAGCATGGCGCTATTAGCAGCTCATGCGCAGATCAGTAAACCGGGTAGCTCTGTGGACTGTTACATCCTGTCAAAAAATGACTAAACCTCGAGGCAATAGCCTTCGAGTATGTGATGTGACGGAGCATGTGATTTGTTGAATATAGTGAACGAATACGCCCTTCACTGAACGAGTTTGTTTGAGTCTGAACAAGATCGAGAGATCTTCTCGTTCATGAAAGAAATGACTGAACTGGTAGCCTACATGTCGTTCGTGAAAGAAATGACTGAACTTGTACATATCATGGGTGCTGAGATTTTGATGTCCAATTAAGTGAAATTCTGATTCTTATGACTTTATAATTATATATTACTTGTATAAATTGTTATATGTTGATGTTATATGTTTTTATGTCTGTAACCTTGTTAATTGTGCTGCTGCCTGTCTTGGCCAGGACGCTCTTGGAAAAGAGATTTTTAATCTCAATGAGTTTTATTCTGGTTAAATAAAGGTAATATATATATAAGTGCATCCATCCATCATAAAAAGTACTCCACACAGCTCCAGTGGGGTAATAAAGGCCTTCTGAAGTGAACCAATGTGTTTGTGTAAGAAAAATATCCATATTTAAAAATGTATAAACCATAATCTCTAGCTTCTGCTTACTGTCATATGTGCATACACAAAATAGTGGCATTCCAGCTGATGACGTAGGACATAAGCATATTCAAATGCTGATTGTTTTCATCTGAAAGAAGAAAGTCATATGCACCTAGGATGGCTTGAGGGTGAGAGAATCATGAGGTAATTTTCATTTTTGTTAACTGTTAATAGTGTTGCCTAATCTAATGTTTTGCCAGTATGTTTGAAATGATTGGATATACATGTTGTTGTCTTTGAGGATTTAATAAATTTGGAAAGTTCTTCCTGGTCAATGAATTTTTTATTTTTTTTCATAGTGAGAGTGTGTCTTCTGAGGAGACATAGTTCCAATATTCTTTCTGTCGACCTTAATTTTATGAATTCTTGAAATTATTACTACTACAACTTAAAGGAAGTATGAACAAATTAACCTGGTTCTGTCAACACTGCACTGGCTCCCTATCAGACTTTGTATATATTTTAACATCTTGCTCATTACTTGCTTATTAATGTTATTAGATTTAAGATTTAAGACCCACTGAAGTGGTGTTGAGAGTTTGGAAAGTGTGTGGCACGAGTGAATTAGTACACCGAGTGAATTGTTGATCTGTCTCCAACGTCTGTCCTCCCCTTTGCCGAATGCGACAGTAGCTGCACCCGTCTTCTGCTTTCTCTTGAGAGAAGTTGAGCCCTGGCAAAAGACGAGACTTGATCTGGTGGGAGAAAGACCAGTGGGTGAGTGCTGGCCCGAATGCACGGTGTGCGAGTGGAGATGCAGTGCCTGAAGTGACGATTCACACGGTTTGTGTTATGGAGTGAATTTATTGTGTGGAGAAGTAATAGTAGTCTGCTGTGCACTCTCCCCCTACAGTCTTCCACCCGCTGTCTCCAAGGAAGGGCTTCTGATACAACAAGCGCCCAACTTACTACTTCGAGACAACCCGGCTCTGTCAATGCTGAATGTTCCATGTACTGTTGAACAGATAAACCCTGGTGCTTCGTTACAGTGTGCAGCCAAAGTGGAGCGTCTCGCCCAAAGTGTCCTCCCCGCCTGGTGGTCCCCACACGCCCTAATCGGAAGCCTCTGCCCTGTTCAGAAAGAGAGAAGGTATTACAGCTGAGCGCTTCGTATGCTGGTGAACAGTTAAACCCTGCTGTATTGTTACAGTGCACAGCCGAAGTGGAGCGTCTCGCTCAAAGTGTTCTCCCTGCCTGGTGGTCTCCCCATGCCCTCGCTGCAAGCCGCTGCCCCTGTTGAAAAGGAAAGGTAGATAGACCTGAACGTTTCATGTACTGTTGAATAGTTAAAGTTTGCTGTATCATCACAGTGCGCAGCTGAAGTAGAGCGTCTCGCTCTAAGTGTTCTTCCAGCCTGGTGGTCTCCACACGCCCTCCCTGCAAGCCTCTGCCCCTGTTCGGAGAGGAAGGTATTATATCTGAGCGCCTCATGTACTGTTAACAGTTAGAGTCTGCTGTATCGTTGCAGTGCATAGCCGAAGGGGAGCTCCCGTCCAAAAGGGTTACTCCCATCTGGTGGTTCCTACGGGCCTCACTCAAATTCCGCCTCCCCGTTGAGGAAAGGATAACTCCACCTGAGCATCCTCACCTGTTGGTGTCAGCTAACTGTGTCGTTCTAGGGAATAGCCGAAGCACGTGTCTCGATCGAAGTGTCCTCCTGCTGTCTAAAGGTCTCCTCACGCCCGGGCTAAAAACCCCCGTTCTACTCCTGCCCGGCAAGAAAGAAGACAACTACCGGGGTATACTTACCTGTTTCCTCTCCTGACCCGGGCCGCTCGTCGCCTGTTCACCTGCGTCCCGTCTGAGTCTGAGGCAACCGTCCCCTGAATATCTACCTGGTTCCAGCCCGAATGGGGTCCGTATAACCACGGCCTCTTCTTGAGTCCTGTGAAGAGGACTTACCCAGTGACCTACCTAGGCGGTGCGAGTACCCCCGGATTCCCCTGCAACGAGCCACAGGCCCGCCATGACTGTTCCCCCTCTAAGGTCCAGAAGACTACTGAACGCCCTCTGGCGGCAAGAAAGAAGATTTTAATTAGGGCTTTTTCCAATTTACTGTTTTTAACTTAATAAAGAAAACTGTTATTCCCTTACGTCCTTGTCTGTCTGGTCCCTGACACGTTCCTCGAGGTGGTTCCCGGGTTTCAGGGGTGGGTGCAGTCTGGCTTGGCCCACCCCGACCTGTGACACCCACCTCTTTAACCTGGCTTACATATAACACACTAACATTTCCAATATTAAAATCCATTAAATGATTTTTAGGCTGCATTATTTAGGAAAAACTGAACTGGGAACACTTCCCATAACACGATGTACTTGCTACATCGTTAGAAGAATGGAATCTACACTAATATTCGTCTTTCTCTCTCTTATTCCAAGGTCACCGTAGCTACCAGATCCAGTCTGTATCAAGATCAGACGGTGACTGCAGTCACCCGGATCCAGTATGTATTCAGCCCAGATGGTAGATCAGCACCTAGAGAGGACCTCTACAGCGATGAATGTCAGCAGAGACCAGGACAACTAGATGAGCCCAGGATACAGATCCACAGTCAAAACCTTGTCTCCTAGACGGCCATCGGGACAAGACCACCGGAAACAGATGATTCTTCTGCACAATCTGACTTTGCTGCAGCCTTAGTATTAGGCCCCCTGGTTTCTCATTGTATATTCTTCTCCTGGGGAACACTGTCAGAAAGTCATTATTCACTGCTATCCCAAAGGCTGTCAGCTTTATACTGTATTCCTTCAAGTTAGGTTAGTGCATTAGTGAAGGCATTTATCATACAGAAATGGAATGCTGAGTCCCCAAAGAAAAGAGTTGTCAATTACAAAGTCACAGTGAGAATTTTGTGTGGCCACTACAGCACATCTCATCATCATGGACTGTACCAGAATTTCCAGTTCTATCAGATGTTGCCCCACTCTTCCACCAAGGCACTTGCAAGTTCCCGGACACATTTGAGGGGGGCACATGGTTATAAATGGTTCCCTATCACGTACATGTCTGTACAAGAATGCGTACAAGGCTGTACCCCGCCCCCCACCTAGGGTACACGGATCACATCTCTGTTATGCTAATTCCAGCAAACAGACCACTTCTGAAACTCTCCAAACTGGTTCAAAAACTCATCACAATTTGGCCAGATGATGCTACCTCGACACTACAGGACTGCTTTAAGTGCACAGACTGGAACATGTTTAAACAGGCAGCCACCTACAACAACCACATAGACCTACAGGAGTAAACTGAAACAGTGACTGCTTATATCAAAAAGTGCATTGATATTTCAAGTTCAAGTTGAGCTTTATTGTCATTCCGCTACATGTGTGGACATGCAGTGGAACGAAATGTTGTGTCTCACAGGACCACAGTGCTACAAAAATACAGGTAGGGACTGGGATCACTGTCTGGTATGGGAACTGTAGTGAAGCAGACAACAAGACCCTCCAGCGGGGAGTGAACATAGCTGCAAAGATAATCGGTGCCCCCCCCCCCCATCCTGGACAATTTCCTTACACAATGCTCCAGCAAAGCTAACAGTATCGTGAAGGACCCCACCCATCCCTCCCACAGTCTCTTTAAGTTCCTACCATCAGGAAGACTGTAACAGAGCATCAGCGCCTGCTCCGCCAGACTGCTCAACAGCTTTTTCACCCAGGCTGTGAAAGCCCTGAACTCAAATCACCCCGCCCCCCTCTGAAACCCCACACAAACCCCCTAACTCCTGAAATATGGACCAGCTAACAACCACCCCACCCCCCAAAAAAATCACCCCTCCAACCTAACCACATCACAGAAAAACTGTCTGAAGCTCTCTTTTATTCTGTGCAGTTAAAAGTGTGCTACACATAGGTGAGTGGGCCTGTACAAACCACCAGTAGTAACAGACTGTCCTCTATGTGCACTAGACACTTTTCACACACACTGCTGTGTTTACACAATCCCAAAAAAGATTCAGTAATATATGTATGTTCACATGCTCATGCACTACAAGATAATCTAGTACTGTTCCCCAGCCAGCTGCTTGACTTACAATGTTTCTCCTTGCACATGTACAGGATTATGTGAACAATTCGTATAGTTCGTATGTATATATATATATATATATTTAATAAAGTTTATGTACAGGCAAACATTTATATATAGTGTATTTATATTCAAAATCTGTCAGTAGGTTAGTTGTGTATATGTACAGTAGGTTAGTTGTGTATATGTACAGTATTTATGTGAAGCATTCGTGTAGTTTGTATTTTTTTGTTTATGTATAGGAAAACATTTATGTAGCGGTAGTCATTGCAGAACCGGAGGGTGCCATCTGGCTTCGGAACCAAGACGATGGGGCTGGACCAGGGGCTCTGGGATGGTTCAATTACCCTTAACCTCAGCATCTCCTTGACTTCCTCCTCAATGGTGTGTCGGATGTCATGTTGCACGACGTTGATCCACCCGGGAAGGGGGGAGAACACATCAGAGAGCTGACCGACTAGGTGCTGCAGCTCCCTCTTCTGGGCAGCCGACAGTTGGGGTTCAATGTCAACAACCACGGGAGAGGAGGTGGCGAGGGCGGAGAGTTGGGCCCTGGAACCAATCCACTTTTTCAACAAGTTTATATGTTATAGTTGGCTTTCCCGTCTTCGGCCGGGCTGACGCACCCTGTAGGTGACCATGCCCACCTTTTCGGTCACGTTGTCCCTGCCAGGTGGCCAGGAATTTGCAGGCCACATTGGGGGACCTTCCGTATGCCGAAGAGGACGTAGGGCAGCATTTGGTCCCAATCACGTCTGTCTTCAGCTGCCACACGTCTCAGCATTTGTTTGAGGGTCTGGTTAAAACGTTCAACCAAGCCGTCTGTCTGTGGGTGGTAGACCGTGGTTTGGAGGTGTTTCACCTTGCGGAGCCGGCAGAGGTCCGCCATCAGCCGGGACATGAACGGGGTTCCGTGGTCGGTCAGAATCTCAGCAGCACAGGACGACTTTGGGCCCCCTTCATCCTTAGGGGTCTTTGGTGGCTGGAGCTGGCAGGCTGTGTAGCGGCGAGGAGGAGTTGGTCAAATCCGGGCCAATCCCTACCCAGGAGCTTCGGCACGGGTAGGTCCTTAACAATCCCCACTTTGACCGGCCAGGACCCTGGCGAATCTGTCTCCACCTGATGGCTAGCGAAGTGCTCCACAATTTGTTGCTGGCGGATGCTGACCTCGGTTAAATGCTTGAAGAGTTCTTCCATGATGAGGCCGTGACCGTTCAGCCTTTGACAAGATTTCCAGGTGTTCCTCGTGTGTTTCCAGGGCGACACTGATGAGGCTTCGGGACACGCGTTACACTATATATATTACTATAATACTATATTATATTTATATTCAAATCTGTCAGTAGGTTAATTGTGTATAGGTTTATACTGTTTTACTTAATTGTTAATGTCTGTATTTATGTAGCACCGTGGTCCTGTGAGGCACAAATTTTATTCCACTGTATGTCCACACATGTAGCAGAATGACAATAAAGCTCAACTTGAACTTGAACTATCGAACACTCTCTCCCGTTGCATCGATGACGCTTGTGGGGAAACTCCTGTTTACTCTGTTACTAAAGCCTTTTTTCACGTTTAAGTAGCAGCACAATCAAATGGTGCTCTTACCCACCAAAAGCTCCTACTCTTACTCACCAAAAGCTCTTACTCCCCGCTCCTAAGAGAAAGAAACAGCGGAGCAGCAGGGCTCTGACAGCGGGCTAGAGTAAAGTCATGCCGACTCAGCCCCCGTGTGCTCCGCTCTCCCTACATCATTTTGTCTCGCTGGTGTGCTTCACACAGGAGGATCAATGATCAGCTGTGAGTGGCTTAGTTTCTTTCATCACTTCCGTTGAGATTGCCGTTGTTGACTCCATGTCCTTGATGGCATCAGATACTGAAGAATGGGTGTGTTCTGGCAAAGAGCTCGAAGACCCTTCTCTCCCACAGTCAACACGGCCATGGACCCTAATGCCTTCAAGGAGCAATGCACAGAGACTGACCTGGCTCTGCACACTACCAAGAAAATGGCACAGACAAATGGCAAGGCCATGCTGGAGTACCACATATGGCTCAATCTTACAAGTTCATGGATGCTGAGAAGATTACCTTCCCAAGGGACTACTTGACCCTGTCATGGACAGGATTGCTGAGCGTTTCACTGAGACAAAGAAAAAGTTGCAGTCTGTGCATCACTTCTTGACCCCCCAGATGGCAAGATGGTGTCCCTACCTGGAGTACCAAGGTCCCTGCCCCCAAGTGAGCCACAGAAGCCATCCTCATCTGTGAACAGAGAGGAAGAGGAGAGGGTCATTTATTGCCATGGTCAGAACTCCGTCGAAAAAAGCTTTCGCTCATTCTCCACCCCTCTGACCATTTCTGAGCATTGGAGATTTTTATTCTATCTGGGCATGTCCTTCAAGTTCAGTTCATACCCAAGCAAATTTCCACTCTGATAGCAGACCCAACAAAGCCAAACTCAGGCAAGTTATGCCTAATTTTTATCAACATGTATCCTGTCCAACCAGAGGACCAAATACACTGGATCATTGCTACACTCAGTTTATTGAATGCCTACAAAGCTCGCTCACTACCGGCTTTCGGCAAATCGGACCATGCCGCCATTTTCCTCACACCGGAATATAAACAACGGGTCATTCAAGATCCCCCGGTGCAGAGGGTGGTGACGCGATGGTCCGCCCAATCAGAAGCAACGTTACAGGCGGCTCTTGATGAAGTAGACTGGGACATGTTTCGCGCAAGTTCATCTGACGTCAGCGAGTTCACGGATGTAACGTTAAGCTTTGTAAACACGCTAGCCGAACAAGCCACGGATACAATAACTACAAGGTCATTCTCAAATCAGAAACCGTGGGTGGACAGATCAATCCGTGCAGCAGTAAACAAACGAACTGCTGCTTACAACGCCGGTCTTCTGTCAGGAAACATGAGCGAGTACAAAGCATCGTGCTATGCTCTCCGGCGCGCAGTAAGAGCCGCCAAACACAGATACAGGGAACGCATAGAGTCACATTTCCAGCTTAATGACTCCCGACGCATGTGGCAAGGACTAAGGACCATCTGTGACTTTGGAAATAAATCCTCTGCAGAGGTGAGAGCAGATCCGTCGCTGGCTGACGAGCTAAACACTTTCTACGGCCGCTTTGAAAACAATCTAAGCAGTGTGAGTCTGCCGATCAGCGCGTCAGGAAGCAGCAGTCAGATCAGCGATCATCATGCGATCACCGTGTCGGAGGACGAGGTTCGGAGGGCACTAAAGCGAGTGAATGTAAGGAAAGCAGCCGGACCTGATGGGATTTCTGGCCGTGTTCTGCGGTCCTGCGCTGATCAGCTCGCTGGTTTGTTTACATCCATTTTTAATGAGTCTCTTGCTACATCGGTGGTTCCCACCTCATTCAAAAAATCGGTCATCATCCCTGTGCCTAAAAACAATAAACCCTCTTGTCTGAATGACTATCGTCCAGTTGCCCTCACATCAATAGTCATGAAGGTCTTTGAGGGACTGGTTAAAAACGTCATCTGCTCCTCCATACCGGATACTTTGGACCCTCTTCAGTTTGCCTATCGCCCTAACAGATCCACTGATGATGCCATCTCTCACATCCTGCACTCTTCTCTCACACACATCGACAACAATAACAGGAACTACGTAAGGCTGCTATTTATTGACTATAGCTCAGCTTTTAATACTATAGTCCCCTTAAAGCTAGCTTCTAAACTCATAGACCTCGGCCTGAATTCTTCACTCTGCAACTGGATTCTTGATTTCCTCACCGGCAGACCTCAAGTGGTGAAAGTAGGCCAGTACACCTCCAGCTCCATCACCCTGAACATAGGAGCCCCTCAGGGCTGTGTCCTGAGTCCCCTGCTCTACTCTCTCTACACACATGACTGCGTGTCTTCGCACAGCTCCACATCTATAATCAAATTTGCTGATGATACTGTGGTTCTGGGCCTCATTCACAACAATAATGAGACCGCATACTTGGATGAGGTAGAGAAATTAACATCATGGTGCCAGGACAACTGTCTCTTTCTGAATGTGAGCAAAACTAAAGAGCTGATTGTGGACTTCAGGAAGAAACAGCAGCAGCCCTATACTCCTCTTATGATCAGCGGGACCCCTGTGGAGAGGGTGAGCAGCTTCAAGTACCTTGGTGTAAACATCTCAGAGGACCTCACTTGGACTACTCACATTCAAACTCAGGTTAATAAAGCCAGGAAAAGACTGTACCATCTGCGACAGCTGATGAAATTCAGGGTCTCACCAGCAATCCTGAAAACTTTCTATTCTGGGGCTATAGAAAGTGTATTGACTCAGTGCATCTCAGTGTGGTATGGGAACAGCTCCAGTCAAGACTGCAAAGCCCTGCAGAGAGTTGTGCGCTTAGCTGAGCGCATCTCAGGGTCTGCTCTCCCCTCTCTACAGGACATCTACCTCAAACGCTGCAGAAGTAGAGCTTCTAAAATCATCAAGGACTCCATCCACCCTAGTAACCATATTTTCACTTTGCTGCCATCTGGTAAGCGCTACCGTTGCCTGATGGCAAAAACCGAGAGACTCAGGAGGAGTTTCTTCCCCCAGGCCATCAGGCTCCTAAACTCTTAACCAGCCCCTTAACATCCTCATGCCTCCACTTAATGTTCCCTTTATCTTTTCCATTTTTATTCACTACCTCACATAGACACACTGACAGTGTCACCATGTTTGCACATTTGATTCTTGTACATTCCTGTGTATCTTATATTTAAGACCACAGTAAAATGCATATATGCACATTGTACATCCCTGTACATCTTAATATTTAAGACTTCAGTTTACATTCATGCACATTATTTTGCGTTCTATTTAATTCTACAATATACATCTTTTTTATATTTTATTCTTATATTTTTATTGTTTACTTTTATTTCATTCTTACATAGCTATATGTATGTATATTTCCATCTGTGTTGTTTTCTTTAATAATTGCACTGTCCATGGAGCGGACCTGACTCACATTTCACTGCTGGTTATGTATGCTATATATAATTTGGTATGTGACAAATAAAACTCTTGAGACCCACATACTCAAAATAGCATTTATTCTATCCACAAATGTTACTTTCCCACCCCCATGCAGCGAACTAAAATTTGTAAAAATAGAACCACTTGCCATCTGGCTCCATGCTTGGGAAACCATTCTGAATGTACCAAGCTGGGTTCTAAATATCATAAAAAGAGGTTACTTACTCCAGTTTGCTCGCAGGCCACCTCATTTCAGAGATATGTTTTCTGTAAAGATAACACGCTTGTATTAATAGTGGAATGTTTATTTGCAAAGGCCAATATTGGTATGCCGGAGCATGAGATCTTGAAGCTCCACCCTCTTCTGAAAAGGGAGGCAGGAGGACCAGCTCATTTTCATTTAAAAGGACAAACACAAAAATGGCACATTTGGCTCATGCCATAAATGTGGCAATTTCAACAAGCTATAAAAACGTATCTGTGGAATATTTTGAGCTAAAACTTAACATACACACTCTGGGGACAGCAGAGACTTAATTTACATCTTGTAAAAAGGGGAAAAGTTAATTTCTGGGGACTGTTATAGACTCGGTCCAGATGCGGCTTGGATTTTGATGGAATGATCCCTGACTATTCTGTGACTGGTGGTGTCATTCAAATTAGGGCCTTCGTATCACCTCAAGCTTTTTTTTTAAGAGGCTGCTCTGCCTTTTGTTGCCCGCCTCTTCTGTGATTCCTCTAGGCCTGCTGTGAATGTGGCCTCTCCAGTATTGGCTCAAAGCCCATGTTCTGTCCCATACCCGGCACCTGGGCCAGTCTTATATCAGGGTAACATATTGCTTTCCAGAGGCAATGTAGCTCCAGGAAAATAGAGTGTTTTAAATTATATGGTCCATCTTCAAGAGGGCATAGGTGGACCTCTTCACATCAGAACACAACTAACTGCCCAATTTATTTCTCAAAACAGCAAAGTGACTTTTTCCAGGTTTGACCTATTATTGAAAGCTCTTACATTAGGTCATATGAGATCAAACGACATCAACAACAAAAATATTTGTCTACATTTTTTTATTGTCGAAGTTGTCGTTAATATTGACTAAGTTTCAGCTTTACCCACATGCTTACTTTTCTACAAGAGTTGTTGCACAAGGGATGCACACACTCAAAGGTTATGTGGCAGCTATCACAGCGAATCATTCTCTCAAAGCTTGCCAGTCAATCGACAGAAATTATATGGTCGTTAAATTGAACCCACCTCATCCTCATACAGTGTTGACTTATGATTTATCCATAGTCCTAAGAGCCTTACAGGGCCCTCCATTTGAGCCACTTCATTCAACCGAAATGAGGCCCATGTCACTTAAGACCGCCCTCCTCTTGGCTTTAACGTCGGTCAAGTGAGTGGGTGAACTGCAGGCACTGTCAATCAGTGCTTCCTGTCTTGAGATTGAGCCTAATGACTATAAGGTCATCCTCAAACCGAGACATGGTTAAGTATCTAAGGTGCTCTGCACTCTGTTCAGAGCCCAGGTTATCCAGGTTACCCAGTCCTGGGCCCTCATTTATCAATGGTGCGTACGGACAGATTTGTGCGTAGTGAGTGCGTAAGAACAATTTCACGCAAAGTGTGGGATTTTCAGCCAGAAAAAGCATGCAAAATCATAATGGCTTGCAGTGTGCTACACAACTTGGCCATCAGACAGGGCATCCCTCTGCAGGAACCCCCAAGACCAGAAGGCCCTATGCCCGATGCAGTGCCCCTGCCACCTCCTAATGCCGCTGGCATTCAGACAAGACAGAGGATAATACAGACATTTTAGGTAAGTCTGGCCATTAGTCCAGTGCAGAAACATTACAGCGATTTCATTTTGTGTTTTGCAGCTTCTTGGAAACAAATAACTGAAATCACATTAGTCAGCGGTTTATGGTTTATTAGCAATTGTATTTGCGCAAGAGGCAATCTGTTTCAGAGACTCGTTGATTTGAATCAATACATTCGTTATGTTGCTCAGTTGATCCTTTAGGTCATTAATGGATTTTGTTGTTTCCTCTTGATTTTGTAGCACCGCCTCACTCAGCACTCTTGGCGCACGGCGCATGGAAGGGGCAATGGATGGGCCCGGCTCCTCAAGCTCCTCAGGCACAACGGGTGTCGCTATTAAGGAAACACATGTTCACATTAATTTGAGTTTATCCTATGAATGATTTCATTAAAAGTTTACAAATTGAAATAAAATGTATGCAAACACAATATCCTATTCCAGTTGGTTTATTTTACCTTCACTTTGGGTGTTAGATGGCCCGGTTTGTTCTCTCGCAAGAGCATCAGTGTCACCGTCCTTAGTAATCCTGGACAGAGCCGTGTCTCCGATGATGCAGGCTATGCGGTTGTCCAATGGGGAAAGATCCGTTGTTGTCTGTCCTCCTCCAGTTGCGGACATTTCTCGTCTGTGTGCTGTGACACGTTTTTTAGCCAATACTTTAATATCAAACCATTTTTTTTTTATTTCTGGGACAGTTCTCTCCTCAGACCCAACGGAATTAACTGCATTGGTGACATTCTCCCATGCAGCATTTTTTCTTTTATTTGTAATTCGTCCTGCAGTGAATGAACTAAACAATATCTGTTGGTTGGATTCAACTTCATTTACAAGTATCTCTAATTCTGTGTTTGTGAAGTTCCTCTTCTTTGCTCTCTTTGCCATATTATTGCAGTGAGGAAAAAACACAATCACGTAATTTTTAAAGGGAAGTGTTGTCACCATATATGGTTAATTGGAGGCGTTTCCGAATGCTAATGACCATGAATGTGAACGAGCATGGTACTTACGCACATGTGGTATTTATCAACAATGATTGCTTACTCATGTGCGTAAGAACTGCGTGCGCACATTTGATAAATGCGGATTTTCTTGTACTTAGGCACATTCTAAATTTCATTCGTTGGACAAAATATAGAACCTTTTCTACGCACTGTTGATAAATGAGGGCCCAGGCCTTCAGAGTGTATGTTGAGCACTCTGGTCTGTTCAGACACTCAGAGCAGCACTTTGTGTGCTTCAGAGGCCACCCTAAAGGGCTGCCAGTTACGAAGCAACGACTATGTCACTGGGTAGCTGATGCTATAGCCTAGGCTTATGCCTTAGTTGGCTTTCAGTGCCCAATAGTTGTGAGGACCCATTCCACCAGACAGATGGCCTCCTGGGTGTGGTCAAGCTGCATTTATATTGGTGAGATTTGTGCAGCCACTGATTCCGGCCCTACAGGCACGGATTTTGTCATTGTAATTCTGCCCCGATTTTCCTTTTGTAAATGGAAAAGGCAGTATCTTGTGGTTCTCAGCCTAATAGTTCATCTTGGCTCATGCTTATAGTAGTCCTTAACACAAGTGCTTTGGGGCTGGGCTCACAGTACAGGCTTCATTCTGCATCTGCTCATAGCATAGCACTATTGGATGCGTTCCCCACAAATTTCAGCGATGCAACAGGAGAGACTGTTCGATAGGGAACTGGTTACTAATGTATGTACATACATAACAAAATTATGTGTACTGCATGCCATGCATTAGCATGGTATTAGCATGTTGATACACAAAATTTAGTGTGAGTTAGAGAAGGTCCATTTGGTCTTGGGACAATTGAATATTCTGCCAATGTTAATCTAGGGCACATATATATAATAGAGAACTGGATTGCTCATCATGTCATAAAAGTGAAGCCACAGCGCCGCTATTCCAGAGTATTTCAATACATTCTATTGAATTAATAGGAAATCATATTATTTTAATGAGAAAACATCACCTAACGAGTCATTGTTTTTATATCTGAAGTATCCCTGGATATGCTTACACAAATGACCTGAAAATAGTTATTTGTTTAATGTGAGGAATTTCCCCATATCAAAAAGTTACTTCATTACAGTAGTGAACATCAGATGAACAAGATGAACATCAGACATATATATTACAAATGCTCATTCTGAAATCAATGATTTCGCTAACAGCATGCATTTTGAAGCAGTTAATTATTTTTAAACGTTGGATAAATTAATAATAAATTAAACATGAACAACATTTTACTCCTATGGAAATTGTAATGTTAGTAAAACGCCATTTGCACAATCTTGTAGAGTCTGAAATACATGTTGCTCAATCAGGGAAAAAAATACACGCATCATAACATCATTCCGAGAAATAACGCTGACAACATCCGGTATGGACATTATAGGGTTAGTTCACCCAATAATCAAAATTATGTAATTAATAACTCACCCTCATGTTGTTCCAAACCCGTGAGACCTCTGTTTATCTTCGGAACACAGTTTAAGATATTTTAGATTTAGTCCGAGAGCTCTCAGTCCCTCTGATGAAACTGTGTGCACGGTATACTGTCCATGTCCAGAAAGGTAAGAAAAACATCATCAAAGTAGTCCATGTGACATCAGAGGGTCAGTTAGAATTTTTTGAAACATCGAAAATACATTTTGGTCCAAAAATAGCAAAAACGACGACTTCATTCATCATTGTCTTCTCTTCCGTGTCTGTTGTGAAAGAGTTCAAAACACAACAGTTTATTGATATCCGGTTCGCGAATGAATGATTCGATGTAACCAGATCTCCTTGAACCAGTTCACCAAATCGAACTGAATAGTTTGAAACGGTTAATGTCTCCAATACGCATTAATCCGGAAATGATTTAAGCTGTTAACTTTTTTAATGTGGCTGACATTCCCTCTGAGCAGGGGCGTAGCCATCTTTTCAGAAGTGAGGGGGACAGAAATTACACACACACACACACACACACACACAGAGACACATATATATATATATATGTACATGTATGTTTATAACATTACGATATAACATTTATGTAATCTACATAGCCTACTAGTCAATGGTTTTTTAACAGTAAGATTTTTAATGTTTTGAAAGAAGTCTCTTCTGCTCACCAAGCCTGCCTTTATTTGATCCAAAGTACAGCAAAAGCAGTAATATTGAAAAACAGTTGAATACATTTCTTAGGATTCTTTGATGAATAGAAGGATCCAAAAATCAGCATTTATGTGAAATAAAAAGCTTTCGCAACATTAGACACTATATCATTCAAAAGCTTAGTATATATATATATATATATATATATATATATATATATATTAGGGGTGTAACGGTACGTGTATTTGTACCGGACCGTTTCGGTACAGGGCTTTCGGTACGGTGCACGTGTGTACCAAATGACCGAATGCAATATTTTGTTTGCGGAACACAGGTACATTTTCGTGTTTCCAAACGAACATATTAAGTGGCGGAAGTCTCCACGTTCAGAGCAAATCCCGCCCTAAAGCTGATTCTAAGGCCGGTGACACACTGGCTGCGTGGCGTGCGCGTGGCGTTTCTGCTGCGTGTCAGGAGAGTGGCAGCTGCTTCGTATGGGAGGCCGTTTGAGGCGAAACCCATTGAAAATTTGTGATACACACTGAAACACATGTGCGTACAAGTGAATCACTTGCGATACACACTGAAACACTTGCGATACACACTGAAACAATTGCGATACACACTGAAACACTTGCGATACTCACTGAAACACTTGCGATACTCACTGAAACACTTGGGATACTCACTGAAACACTTGTGATACACACTGAAACACTTGCGATACACACTGAAACACTTGTGCGTACAAGTGAATCACTTGCGCATACATGTGAAACACTATATATCTTTGCAAATATATGAAAGATATGCATTTACATAGAAACTCTTTGCATATACCCTGTAATCGCCCAAGTACTGTTGTGCCTGCACAAAGACTGCACTTTCAAACATTCTCGCGTGTGAGAGAGCATAAACATTTTCAGTATGTCCGGAAGTCGTTTCATTGCAACAGGAAGTTATAGCTCAAATATTCTCCACGTATATGGCTCCTTCCAAACTTGTTTAAAAAATGGGGTATTTGTTGTTATTCTTTACACTAGGCTTTTTCTGATGTGATCACTCGTGTGTTATTGCCAATTCTGATTTTTTTTTTTTTTTACATTTTCTTTCCTGTGTCCTTCGGTTCATTTAGTCCGAATATATGAGGAGAATATTTGAGCTATAACTTCCGGTTAGTGGGTTTAATTGTATTTATGTTAAATATATATATATATATATGTATTAGTGCTGTCAATCGAATTAAAAACTTTAACTAGATTAATCACACATTTTTTCTGTGATTAATCGCAATTAATCGCAATAAAAAAAGAAATGTTTTTGTACGTTTTTAATATATTTTTTAATGTAATAATTTCACAGTTAATCAAATTAATGTAGAAACAACATAAAGACAGTATATTTTAAATACTTGTTTAAATGGCATCTTTTTATGAATGAAGGCCAGTATTACTGATATTAATACAGCTACTGATTATTTTTTTTTACATTTATTATTAGGCTTCAAAAATATAACAGTTTTTAATTTAAGTAAACTTAAAACAATGCTAACATAAACCCATAATAAATGTCATGTTTACTCCTGCCCTTCCTTTCCTGTCTTAACAGTTAGGAAATATACAGAATTTAATAAAGTTATCAAAGTTATATGCAGTCTGCACTGCATAAACTATAAATTAAATAGTTAATCCTTATTAAAGCTACAAAAGTTATTTAGTCAAGAACAGCGAGTCATTTTCTCTGTTCCCTTTGTTCTTTAACTTTACTGACAGGAAGCTTTATTGGCTGCTGTCCCTTTAAGAGCAGATAGACACGCGGATCTCACCGTTTATATACTGTCTATGGATCTCGCCTCATTCTCTCACAACTCTTTTTGTTCATTTTAGACTTTATATAAATCATTTAAGATTGCTCTTATGAGGATAATCGACAAAACTGGCACTTTGGGATGTTTATTGTTAGTTCAAGCGCTTAAGAGAACTGAATTCTGGCGCCCTGTCTATGCATTGTGTGTGTGTGAGTGTGTGTGAGTGTACGTGTCACATAAGGGCATTCACAGACAGCGCATTCTCTTTTGTCTTGCCGCGCTTGAAATGTTTAAAAGTATTTAAATTAAAAAGAGCGTGATCATATAATGTAAAGCTAGCCAACGGATGGCAGAAAATACGGATGCTGCGTTAATTGCATTAAATATTTTGACACGTTAAACCAGACAAAAATTAATTGCATGCATTAACGCGTTAATATAGACAGCACTAATATATATATATATATATATATATATATATATATATATATATATATATATATATATTTTTTTTTTTTATATTATTATTACTTTTTTTCTCAAGTTTTGAAAGGGTAAACTCTGGTTCACACTCCAATACAGTAGGTGGCGATAATGCACCTAACTTTGGTGCTACCCGCCATAAAACCGAAGAAGAAGTAGTATAACTTCCGGTTGCAATGAAACGACTTCCGGACACACTGAAAATGTTAATGCTCTCTCACACGCGAGAATGTTTCAAAGTTTTTATATATTTGCACAGATATATAGTGTTTCACTTATACGCACAAGTGTTTCAGTGAGTATCGCAAGTGCTTCAGTGTGTATCGCAAGTGTTTCATTGTGTATCGCAAGTGTTTCAGTGTGTATCACAAGTGTTTCAGTGTGTATCGCAAGTGTTTCAGTGTGTATTGCAAGTGTTTCAGTGTGTATCGCAAGTGTTTCAGTGTGTATCGCAAGTGTTTCAGTGAGTATCGCAAGTGTTTCAGTGAGTATCGCAAGTGTTTCAGTGTGTATCGCAAGTGTTTCAGTGTGTATCGCAAGTGTTTCAGTGTGTATCGCAAGTGTTTCAGTGTGTATCGCAAGTGTTTCAGTGAGTATCGCAAGTGTTTCAGTGTGTATCACAAGTTTTCAAAGGGTTTCGCCTCAAACGGCCTCCCATAGCTTCACATTTTCTGTGTCTTTACACACCAGAATCGTGCCTGACGCTGCGCTGGCGAGCTGCTGCTACTGTAGGTGACATAGAGGGAGACCGCCTACAGACGACAACAATATCTATACTTCATGTTGAGCATAAATATAAAGCCTACTGATAAAGGACACCGTCAACCGTATTGACAGCAAAATAGACTATGTTTGACAGGTGCAATATGCCAGTGTCACCGGCCTAATGTTTTCAAAAGGCATCACGCGAGTGTGAACATCACTACAACTAGGAAAAAAACGATTGTAATTCCAACGCAGCTCCCGTCGGCATTTAAACAGACCTTTGCTCTTAATTGCGATCGGCCCAACGCAATAACGAAATCTGAGCAGGTCTAAAAACTGAAACTGTTCATGCTGCACTTTACACTTTGGAAAAGTTATACATATTTTTTTAAATATGAGCAGTTCTACAAGCTGGGATTGGTAATGCTGCACTGTAATCATAGTTATTTATTTATATTTTTCATTATATTTTATTATATGATATTGGTTTGAGACTGAAAGTATTTTATTTAGTGGAGAACTTTGCAGCAGTATTTTATTTCTTATTCTTTTTTTATTTTAGATATATTTTATTAAAAAGTATTTAAAAAAAGTGTAAACAAATTGTTAAAAAAAAAGTTTATAGTAATAAACAACCTGCAGTTTAATGTTTGCAGTTCTTTCCCTTACTGTACCGAAAATGAACCGAACCGTGACTTTAAAACCGAGGTATGTACCGAACCGTGATTTTTGCGTATGCCTGCATTATTTTGATGGACCCATTTTCAAGAGACGGAAGTTTCATCTGGTCTACATACATATATATATAATTTTTATTATTATTATTTTTTTTGTTAAATAAATTATTGAAATTAATACTTGTATTTAGCAAGGATTCTTTAAATTGATCAAATGTGATGATAAAGACATAATTTTACAAGAGATTCCTATTTCAGATAAATGCTGCTCTTATGAACTACTGTCTATTCAACAAAGAAACCTGAAAAAATTACACTCAGCTGTTATTCTCATCTTTATCATAATAAGAGTTTTTTTTCTTTTCTTTTTTTAGCAGCAAATCAGAATATCAGAATTATTTCTGAATGATCGTGTGACTGGAGTAATGATGCAAAAAAATTCAGCGTTGGAATCTCAATAAATAACATTTTGAAAAATATTAAAATAGAATACAGCTATTTTAAATAGGCTAGTAAAAATATTTCTAAATTTCACTGATTTGCAGTACTTGGATCAAATAAATGCAGGCGAGACTTCTTTAAAAAAACATTAACAAGCTTACTGTTCAAAAACTTTTGACTGGTAGTGGAAACTATAGGCAATTGGAATTTTTCTCTAATTTCTAGCTTTTAATTGGCTTAGAAATCTATAACTGCTGGACAATAACAAATAATAATGATTTGTTTATATACAAACTCTTTTTATCTCCTAATATTATTCTATACTGTAATAAATGCTATGTCAATTAGCACTGCATTGTTCTTAAATCTATATTTATTCACACCAGCTCTTGAAAACCTCTATACGAACACACATGCCCGGAAAAGTGCGTAATCTACGCCCCTGCCTCTGAGTTCAAATAAACCAATATACCGGAGTAATTAATGTACTCAAACAGTACACTGACTGAACTGCTGTGAAGAGAGAACTAAAGATGAACACCGAGCCGAGCCAGATAACGAACAAAAGATTGACTTGTTCTTGAGTCAAGAAACGTTTCTGTCAGACGCATCCGATTCGAGAACCGAGGAGCTGATGATACTGCGCATGTGTGATTCAGCGTGAAGCAGAATGACACAGAGAGCGTCTGAACCGAACTGATTCTTTTGATGATTGATTCTGAACTGATTCTGTGCTAATGTTATGAGCCCAGGTAAACCGAAGGCTTGAATCAAGGGCAATCATCGCAAATGAAGTCATTAGGTCGAGCGCAAAAGAACCGGTGAACCGTTTTCTTCAACCGGTTTATTGAATCAAACTGTCCGAAAGGACTACTGGTGATCTGAAAACCGATGCAACCAGTTCTTGATTCGAAAACGAGTCAATCTTTTGTTCGATATCTGGCTCGGCTCGGTGTTCATCTTCAGTTCTCTCTTCACAGCAGTTCAGTCAGTGTACTGTTTGAGTACATGAATTACTCCCGGATATTGGTTTGTTTTAACTCAGAGGGAGTGTCAGCCACATTAAAAAAGTTAATGGAGATGCAAACCGTTTAAAACGATTCAGTTCGATTGGTTACATCGGATGATTCGTTCGCGAACCGGATATCACTACACTGCAGTTTTGAACTCTCTCACAACAGACACGGAAGAGAAGACAATGATGAATAAAGTTGTAGTTTTTGCTATTTTTGGACCAAAATGTATTTTCGATGCTTCAAAAAATTCTAACTGACCGTCTGATGTCACATGGACTACTTTGATGATGTTTTTTCTCTTACCTTTCTGGACATGGACAGTATACCATGCACACAGCTTCAATGGAGGGACTGAGAGCTGATTTTAAATATAAAATATCTTAAATAACTGTTTTCCGAAGATAAACGGAGGTCTCACAGGTTTGGAACGACATGAGGGTGAGTTATTAATGACATAATTTTGATTATTGGGTGAACTAACCCTTTAAGCATTACTTCCAAGATGATGCATGGTAAGCTTTGAATTTCAATACAATATAGAGCAATACCATAACAGAGACTTGTATTGTAATATTTATTATAAATTTGAATATATTCTGATACTAATACCAGTTATTTATAAATTTTTATTATTTTGTGCATAATTATGTACATAAAGAAATGTATTACCTGTGTAAGCTTGATCCTATTCCATCTCATCTCCTTCAAGACGTTTCTCCTGCAGTTGTACCTGTACTCACTCACATCATTAACACATCCCTCCAAATTGGTGTTTTTCCCTTATCATTTAGACAGGCTCGTATAACTCCACTACTTAAGAAACCCAACCTCAACCCATCTCTGTAGAGAACTACAGACCAGTTTCCCTTCTTCCTTTCATTGCTAAAACACTTGAACGAGCTGTGTTCAACCAAGTCTCTGCATTTCTCACACAGAACAACCTCCTTGACAGCAACAAATCTGGCTTCAGAAGTGGACATTCAACTGAGACTGCCTTGCTCTCAGTTGTTAAAGCCCTAAGACTGGCAAGAGCGGAATCCAGATCTTCAATACTTATCCTGCTTCATCTGTCCGCTGCTTTTGACACGGTTAACCACCAGATCCTCCTATCAACCCTACTTGCAAAGGGCATCTCAGGAACCACACTTTAGTGGTTTGAGTCTTACCTATCTGATAGGTCCTTCAAAGTATCTTGGAGAGGTGAGGTGTCCAAGTCACATCTAACTACTGGGGTGCCTCAGGGCTCAGTTCTTGGACCACTTCTCTTCTCTGTCAACATGTCATCATTAGGTTCTGTCATTTCGAAACATGGCTTTTCATACCACTGCTATGCTGATGACACTCAACTCTACCTCTCATTCCATCCTGATGATCCGACGGTAGCTACTTGCATCTCAGATTGTCTAACAGACATTTCTTGCTGGATGATAGACCATCACCTTTAACTCAACCTTGCCAAGACAAAACTGCTTGTGGTTCCAGCAAACCCACCGTTTCATCACAATTTCACCATCAAGTTAGGCACATCAACCATAACTTGTTCAAAAACAGCCAGAAGCCTTGGAGTTATGATTGATGATCAGCTGATTTTCTCAGACCACATTGCTAAAACTGTCCGATCCTGCAGATTTGCTTTTTTCAACATCAAGAAGATCAGACCCTTTTTTTTCGGAACATGCTGCACAACTCCTTGTTTAAACTCTTGTTCTGTCCAGGCTGGACTATTGCAATGCTCTCTTGGCAGGTCTTTCAGCCAGTTCTATCAAACCTTTACAATTAATCCAGAACGTGGCAGCAAGCTTAATTTTTAGTGAGCCAAAGAGAACACACGTCACACCTCTGTTTATCAATTTGCACTGGCTACCAATAGCTGCTCGCATAAAATTCAAGGCATTGATATTTGCCTACAAAACTACCACTGGCTCTGCACCCATTTACCTAAATTTATTACTTCAGACTTGTGCGCCCTCTAGAAGCTTCATGATTAGAAGCTTTGTTTGTTTATTTATTTATTTACAGTAAAGAAATAAGAAGTGGGCAACACTGATTGCATTCTTTATTCCCATCTGCAAACCAAACCATTGTGCTTCTGTTTCCATAGTGGTGAATTTATGATTATTATTTCAAACAACCAGCACTTAAAAAAAAAAAAAAAAAAAAAAAAAAAAAAAAAAAAAACCGGCAAAACAACAAATCCTTAATGGACTATCAGCAGAAACTATCCAAGCGTAACACAACCCAACCACATCTCCACCCCATAACAATCAAGCAATGCCTTACAAAATCATTTTTTTAACTGTCCAATGTTATATAAATGTATCTATGCATTTTCCAGATGCTTTTATCTAAAATCACAACCTTGCTGAAGCTGGCACCATGCTCTACAGCTGTGTTTTTTGAAGACTTTCCATTTTGCTAATGTTTTATACAGCTTTTAATGAAGAACACTCACATTATAGCCACTGTTACGGATCCCCTTTCTGGGTCTCTCTCTCATAACCAGAAGATCCATCTCTGTTCCTCCAGGACTGGGACTGTTTAGAGACTGTCTGCTGTGATGTGTTGGGTGACTCACCTGAGAGGGTCTGAAACCATCACACACACACAGAGAGACAGAGTCAATTAGAGAGCGAGAGATAGAGGGATAGAGAGAGAGAGTTTAGAACAGTATCATTAGTAACATCTGAACATTTAAAAGTGACTATACAAGGCCTGTGTCTATGTATGTATGTATGTGTGTGTGTGTGTGTGTGTGTGTGTGTGTGTGTGTGTGTGTGTGTGTGTGTGTCTGCCATATTTACTGAAATAGATACAGTATTTATGTTAGGCAATATAAGTAATTTAATGGGCTGCACTCTAGAATGAATATATTCCTCCATGCTGCATATCCAGTTATCAGAAAAGGAACGCTGTTTGATTACATTTTAGATTATGAAAACCTTTTCTTTTGAATAAAATAAATGGCAATCCATTTACAGTGAGACAGTGAACAAGTTAAGTATATAGGTTTAGTTCTGATTAAAAAGAGGTGAAGAAATTATGACAGAACTATACATTGTTTAGAGAATATATAAAGAACTATTTATTGTTAAACAAATAAAACAAGCTGTCAAAACAGTCAACGCCATGTCTCCTTGATGCTCTGGTGTCAAGAGATGCCGAGGCCCTGAGAAAACATGTCTTAATCTATGTTAGCTTTACATTTCTTTTTAAAAAGTTGTTGAGTCTGGGCTGGCAATACCACAAGTGAGGTGCCCTTGAGCAAGGCACCGAACCCCCAACTGCTCCCCGGGCGCTGCAGCATAAATGGCTGCCCTCTACTCTGGGTGTGTTTATGGTGTGTGTGTGTGCACTTTGGATGGGTTAAATGCAGAGCACGAATAATTCTGAGTATGGGTCACCATACTAGGCTGTATGTCACATCACTTTCACTTAAACCTGTCATCGCAACATCAATTGCATGCCATTTTGGGCCAGATAATGCAGCTCTAGTGTGACATATTTATAATGACATAAAATATGAAATTTTTATAACCAAAAAAAAATACATTTTTTTTTTTTTTTTAGATCTGCACTGTAAATAAATAAAATAAATGAAAAAAACCTGCTCTGAGTAAAGAATCATCTGGGAGTTGATAAGAAATACTTTAATAAGCACAAATATTGAGCTGCTCAGATTTCATAATTCTGAGTCCTGCATCAAGTCACCTTTATTTATATAGTGCTTTAAACAAAATACATTGCGTCAAAGCAACTGAACAACATTCATTAGGAAAACAGTGTGTTAATAATGCAAAATGAGCAGTTCATCATTGAATTCAGTGATGTCATCTCTGTTCAGTTAAATAGTGTCTGTGCATTTATTTGCAATCAAGTCAACGATATCGCTGTAGATGAAGTGACCCCAACTAAGCAAGCCAGAGGCGACAGCGGCAAGGAACCGAAACTCCATCGGTGACAGAATGGAGAAAAAAACCTTGGGAGAAACCAGGCTCAGTTGGGGGGCCAGTTCTCCTCTGACCAGACGAAACCAGTAGTTCAATTCCAGGCTGCAGCAAAAGTCAGATTGTGCAGAAGAATCGTCTGTTTCCTGTGGTATTGTCCTGGTGGTCCTCTGAGACAAGGTCTTTACAGGGGATCTGTATCTGGGGCTCTAGTTGTCCTGGTCTCCGCTGTCTTTCAGGGCAGTAGAGGTCCTTTCTAGGTGCTGATCCACCATCTGGTCTGGATACGTACTGGATCCGGGTGACTGCAGTGACCCTCTGATCTGGATACAGACTGGATCTGGTGGCTACGGTGACCTTGGAATAAGAGAGAAACAGACAAATATTAGCGTAGATGCCATTCTTCTAATGATGTAGCAAGTACATAGGGTGTTATGTGAAGTGTTCCCGGTTCCGGTTTACCTAATTAATGCAGCCTAAAAATCCTTTAACGGATTTGGATATTAAAAGCATATTAGTATGTTATGTGTAAGCCAGGTTCAAGAGATGGGTCTTTAATCTAGATTTAAACTGCAAGAGTGTGTCTGCCTCCCGAACAATGTTAGGTAGGTTATTCCAGAATTTAGGCACCAAATAGGAAAAGGATCTGCCACCCGCAGTTGATTTTGATATTCTAGCTATTATCAAATTGCCTGAGTTTTGAGAACGTTGCGGACGTAGAGGATTATAATGTAAAAGGAGCTCATTCAAATACTGAGGTGCTAAACCATTCAGAGCTTTATAAGTAATAAGCAATATTTTAAAATCTATACGATTTTTGATAGGGAGCCAGTGCAGTGTTGACAGGACCGGGCTAATATGGTCATACTTCCTGGTTCTAGGAAGAACTCTTGCTGCTGCATTTTGGACTAGCTGTAGTTTGTTTACTAAGCATGCAGAACAACCACCCAATAAAGCATTACAATAATCTAACCTTGAGGTCATAAATGCATGGATTAACATTTCTGCATTTGACATTGAGAGCATAGGCCGTAATTTAGATATATTTTTGAGATGGAAAAATGCAGTTTTACAAATGCTAGAAACGTGGCTTTCTAAGGAAAGATTGCGATCAAATAGCACACCTAGATTTCTAACTAATGACGAAGAATTGACAGAGCAACCATCAAGTCAAAGACAGTGTTCTAGGTTATTACAAGCAGAGTTTTTAGGTCCTATAATTAACACCTCTGCTTTTTCAGAATTTAGCAGTAAGAAATTACTCGTCATCAGAGGTGGGTAGTAACGAGTTACATTTACTTCGTTACATTTACTTGAGTAATTTTTTGGGGTAACGAATACTTTTCGGAGTATATTTAAAGATGGGTACTTTATACTCTTACTTGAGTAAATTTTTGGGGAAAAATCTGTACTTTTACTTCGTTACTGTGGGCGACGCTCCTGACGTTACTTTATCTTAATGCAATAAATGTTATAATGCTTCAGTTTATTCCAAACGCGCCGTCTACTTTTCTCTGGGCAATGAGCGATGCACATTCGCGAATGATTCATTCTTTTGAGTCAATTCTGTTCAAAGGCTTGATCAAACCAATTGGAAAACGAGTGAATTGGTTCATGAATCAGTTTGAATGAGTCGTTCAGTTCCCTGCCGCACGCGCTGAGCGTCTGAAGTGGTTCACTCGGAGTTGTAACGTTTAAGAACAGAAAGAGCGTTGAAAACGTGGCTGGAACTGCACTGAATTGAAATCTGCAAAGGCTATTATTTGCTAGCGATGGAGATCCTTATTAGATGAACACCGCGTGTGCTGTCTACTGTTTAACAGGTAATAACTTGGGCTACATTCGATTACAGTACACGATACCACTGTGACATTAGTTTGTTGTACGTGTGTGGCTTATAACAGAGGGGAGTCAAGTTGAATGCAGCTTCCAAAAGACAAAAAATAGCCGATTAAGGTTTTATTAACTTTAATACAATCACACTGGTGCAAGTACGTTCAGCGAGTCATATTATCAGCTGCTAAATTCAGATCTGTGATTGTTTGCTGGCGCTTAGCCAGAGATAGATGCGTTTATACAGCGCTGTGCATTATAACAAATCACACATGATTCTATTGAGCTTATTAAAGCATTGGCCAATCAGATGTGTTCAGATGAGTCATCGCTGAAATGCCGGTGCTTCCTTCACTCGCTCACTGACTGAATACCTCTTTCTGGCAAATTCTCTCGCAGGAACAACAAAGTGCAGATGTGTGTACGAATCTTTAATTAAGATATTGATTTCACAGTGTTAACAGTTTCAGTGATTTTAATGGGAGTTTCTGAGAGTGATTGAAATGTAGACTGTCAGTGAAAATGATCTTTAATAATGTAAATGTTATTTGCTCTCTTTCTGAACAATGAAAGATTAGTAGCAATATTTATATCACATTAACTTTCAATGTTAAATTCAAATTTAATATAAAGTCAGTCGTATTAAAAATATGTTATGGCATGACACCTATATCTGTTACTTAAGTAAACAGACAGGGTTTTATAATAAATTACATAAATTGGAGTAAAGGCTGATGAAATATATACATTTATACACGCACACATACATTACATACATTTTATCTATATATCTAAATAAAAATAGGCTCAGTACAGTATATATGACCCAAAGTAACTAGTAACTAACTACTTGAGTAGATTTTTTATCCAATACTCTTTTACTCTTACTCAAGTAACTATTCAAGACTAGTACTTTTACTTTTACTTGAGTAAATATTTCTAGAAGTACTTTTACTTTTACTTGAGTAGTTTTTGGGTACTCTACCCACCTCTGCTCGTCATCCAGTTTTTTATATCGACTATGCATTCCATTAGTTTTTCAAATTGGTGTGTTTCACCGGGCCGTGAAGAAATATAGAGCTGAGTATCATCAGCATAACAGTGAAAGATAACACCATGTTTCCTGATGATATCTCCCAAGGGTAACATATAAAGCTTGAAGAGTAGCGGCCCTAGTACTGAGCCTTGAGGTACTCCATACTGCACTTGTGATCGATATGATACATCTTCATTCACTGCTAGGAACTGATGGGGGTCATATAAGAACGACTTAAACCATGCTAATGCACTTCCATTAATGCCAAAAAAGTGTTCAAGTCTATGCAAAAGGATGTTGTGGTCAATTGTGTCAAACGCAGCACTAAGATCTAATAAAACTAATAAAGAAATACACCCACGATCAGATGATAAGAGTAGATCATTTGTAACTATAAGGAGAGCAGTCTCAGTACTATGATACGGTCTAAATCCTGACTGGAAATCCTCACATATACCTTTTTTCTCTAAGAAGGAATATAATTGTGAGGATACCACCTTTTCTAGTATCTTGGACAGAAAAGGGAGATTCGAGATTGGTCTATAATTAACTAGTTCTTTGGGGTCAAGTTGTGTTTTTTTGATGAGAGGCTTAATAACAGCCAGTTTGAAGGTTTTGGGGACATATCCTAATGACAATGAGGAATTAATAATAGTCAGAAGAGGATCTATGACTTCAGGAAGCACCTCTTTTAGGAGCTTAGATGGTATAGGGTCTAACATACATGTTGTTGCTTTAGATGATTTAACAAGTATATACAATTCTTCCTCTCCTATAGTAGAGAATGAGTGGAACTGTTCCTCAGGGGGTCTATAGTGCACTGCTGATGCACTGTCTGATGCGATACTGTAGCTGACGGCTGAATGGTTGCAATTTTATCTCTAATAGTATCGATTTTAGAAGTAAAGTAGTTCATAAAGTCATTACTGCTGTGGTGTTGGGAAATGTCAACACTTGTTGAGGCTTTATTTTCCGTTAATTTAGCCACTGTACTGAATAAATACCTGGGGTTATGGTTAAGTAATCGGATATAGCAGTTTTTAATGCTTTTCTGTAGGATAGGTTACTTTCCCGCCAAGCAATACGAAATACCTCTAGTTTTGTTCTCCTCCAGCTGCGCTCCATTTTTCGGGCTGCTCTCTTTAGGGTGCGAGTATGCTCATTATACCATGGTGTCAGACTGTTTTCCTTAACCTTCCTTAAGCGTAGAGGAGCAACTGTATTTAAAGTGCTAGAAAAGAGAGAGTCCATAGTTTCTGTTACATCATCAAGTTGTTCTGAGGTTTTGGATATGCTAAGGAATTTGGATACATCAGGAAGATAACTTAAAAGCAGTCTTTTGTGGTAGTGATGTGAAGTGATGTTTCTTCCATACTTGTAACAAGTAGAATTTACAATTTTGGCTATATGAAGTTTGCACAAAACTAAATAATGATCTGAGATATTATCATTTGGCTGCATATTTTCAACACTATCAACATCAATTCCATGTGACAGTATTAAATCTAGAGTATGATTTCGACAATGAGTAGGTCCTGAAACGTGTTGTCAACCCCAATAGAGTTCAGAATGTCTATAAATGCTGATCCCAATGCATCTTTTTTATTATCAACATGGATATTAAAATCACCAACTATTAAAACTTTATCTGCAGCCAGAACTAACTCCGATGTAAAATCACCAAACTCTTTAATAAAGTATGTATGGTGCCCTGGTGGCCTGTATACAGTAGCCAGTACAAACATAACAGGGGATTTATCATTAACATTTGTTTCTCTGGATAATGTTATATGAAGCACCATTACTTCAAACGAGTTATACTTGAAGCCTGCCCTGAGAAATCCTGAAAACGTTGTTATAAATTGAAAAGACACCTCCCCCCTTTGCCTTTTAGACGCGGCTCATGTTTATAACAGTAATCTTGGGGGGTGGACTCATTTAAAATAATGTAATCATCAGGTTTTAGCCAGGTTTCTGTCAAACAGAGCACATCCATATTATGATCAGTGATCATATTATTTACAAAAAGTGTTTTCGTAAAAAGAGATCTGATATTCAATAAGCCAAGCTTTATCATTTGTTTATCCATATTGCATCTGTTTTTTATTTGTTGAACCTCAATTAAATTGTTAATCTTAACTTGGTTTGGATGTTTTTTGTATTTTCTAGTTCGGGGAACAGACACAGTCTCTATAGTGTGATATCTAGGTGAAAGAGTCTCTATGTGCTGAGAATTAGCTGACTTCTGTGACGTGAGGCAGCTAGCAGACGTTCGGTTTAGCCAGTCTGTCTGCTTCCTGACCTGGGCCCCAGTTAGTCAAGTATAAACACTAAGACTATTTGCCATATTTCTAGAGAGAAGAGTGGCGCCACCCCAGGAGGGATGAAGACCATCTCTTTTCAACAGGTCAGGTCTGCCCCAAAAGCTTGTCCAATTGTCTATGAAACCTATGTTATTCTGTGAGCACCACTTAGACATCCAGCCATTGAGTGATGACAATCTGCTATGCATCTCATCACCATGGTAAGCAGGGAGGGGACCAGAGCATATTACAGTGTCTGACATCGTGCTTGCAAGTTCACACACCTCTTTAATGTTATTTTTAGTGATCTCCGACTGGCGAAGTCGAACATCATTAGCGCCGGGATGAATAACAATCTTACTGTATTTACGTTTAGCATTAGCCAGCACTTTTAAATTTGCCAAGGTGTCAGGCGCTCTGGCTCCCGGTAAACATTTGACTATGGTGGCTGGTGTCTCTATATTCACGTTCCGTACAATAGAATCACCAATAACTAAAGCACTTTCATCAGGTTTCTCAGTGGGTGCATCACTGAGTGGGGAGAACCTGTTTAATGTTTTGATCGGAACAGAAGAGCGGTGTTTTGACCCACGACTACGCTGCCTCACCGTCACCCAGTTGCCCTGCTGCAGGGGCTCTGTTGCCGGAACCGAACAATGTACAGGAATCCCTGAGCTAGACGCATCCAAAGCCGTATCTAGAGCCCTAACATTCTTACTGTCCTCAATTAAAGTTTGGATGCGTGTCTCTAATTCTGAAATCTTCTCTGTCAACCTAACTATTTCCCTGCATTTATCACATGTGAATCCCTCATCTGCGACAGAGATAGATAAACTGTACATGTGGCAAGAGGTGCAATTAACAATAGCAGGAGAAGCCATTAATCACCGTGCTTGATTAAATATTCTTACTGCGGTTGTTTGATGAACTTGTGAAAAACTGGAGCGAGAGAGAGGAGAGGAGAAAAGAAAACAGCGATAGGTTCGAATGAAAACGCTAATGACAAGCTAACGAGTGCTAACGCTTTGCAGGTGTACTGCACTCACGGATATAAAATAAAAGTGAACGATAGCATAGCGTCAAAGCTATGAGCCAGTTAGACAACAGATCACAGTAAAGCAGAGGTTAGCACTTTTACACTCAGAAAACACAGCAAAAATAACACGCTTAACTAAAAGGGGTAAATGGTGATGTCAAAGTTTCAATAAATGTCCTCAGCAGTTTTAAAATTACATATAGAGCCTTAAAGGCGGGCATACACGGTGCGAATTTGGATGGTCGGAAGATCGTATGTCCACGCACACGGCACGAGTGAGTTTATATGAAAATCGTACGGACGAGATGATATACGACACGATTTTACAACCTGCGAATTCCAGAAGCAATCGCACGAAGTTGATAGACGCGTTCGACTTGAAGCACCGCTGCACGCACAGAAGGATCACTGTATGACATTAAAGTACCGCGAGAGCAATAAGAGAGCAAACATATCAAATGCATTCGAATCGCTCTCGCGGTACTTTGATGTCATACAGGTGATCATTCTGTGCAGCGCTGCTTCAAGTGGAACGCGCCTAATATAACTGCTCTCCCTCTCTCATAACTGCATATAAAATATTGATACGAGCCATGACTGTTTCCTACACGTACAGGCAGGCGCGCTGGAAGCTGTTTCATGCGGGGGGGGGCTGAGGGCTGGGTTGGAAAATATGTGACGTCATTATGTTGTGACTGACGACATGAAATTTCTCTACTAGTCTTCTCCCCTGGCGTGATTGTTACTGTTTTATACACAAAAATTGTACTTGATGTACTTGTACTTTGATGTTTAATAAAATAAATTAAAAAAAATAATAATAAAAAAAAATTTCTGTACTGTTTAGGCTATGTGTTGTAGCCATTAAAGAAAACATATTTGGTTTCATATTTGTTTAAATATTATAGGCTAATGTATTTTTTTTATTTATTTAATCAATGTTTATTATGAAAGTGAGCATGCAGCATGAGAAAGATATGATACATCATGCGCAATAGCCTATGAGACATGGAGTGGGTAAGACATGATTTTGACCACTTTATTGAGTTTTGTTTTGTAGAAAGACTCTGTTTAAAAGATTTTCGTTTTGTATAAATTGTATCTTAATTTTGATCAATATTTTATCAACCCATTGCCTGTATTTAATAAACAAGCAAATATATTAGCAGACAATGTAATAAGGTGCCGGCACATCACTTGTATTGCACGTGAACTGGAGAGCGCAGAAACTCAGCTTGTGCCTCACAGACAGTTTTGAGAAATATGGGCTATCTATTATAGAAAGCTTAAAAATGTCTACTTTTAAACGAAAATATTCAAAACGAAATGAAATAGGCTACTCTCTGAATATGTAGGCCTAATCCATATGAAATGTGCATTTGTCTCTGGCGTTCATGGCGAGTCCGCATCGTCTTTGCAGCGACACAGAAAACACCATTTTATTAATAACCAATTAAATGTCTCCTTGCTATTTTTGACAAATTCATAATCATTTCTTTAGCCGGTTCTTTGTGGCAAAATTATGCATGCGGTCGTGCGCTTGAGAGCGGCTAGTAAACGCCCATTATTCTGATCGGAACAAAGCATGACAAATTCTACATTTATTTCATTTTCTCCATAGAAATGAGAGGCCAAGTCACAAGTCAAATATTTTTTTTTATAATAAAATATGTAAAATTTTACAATAATAGTGATTGTCGGAAGAGATGGCTTCCCTTGGCTTCAGGGAGAAAACGCCACTGAGAAACTTTTCCGGGAGTTGCATTTCTTCATTTAGACCAGACAGGTTTTGGTTTGCAGTTTCGATAAGAGTCGTTTCTCTTTGTGCAGCCACTTTAATTCCACTTTGAACAAATCTTCTTTTAAGCTCAGTTTGGATTAAGTCTACTGCTTCAAAGAACTGACGTCGCCACTGTGCTTCTCCAGATTTGCACACCAGAGCAGTGTTGCGGATGCGAGCTTCATCGTTTGTTTGAGAATTCCCATCACTATTTTTACTTTTCTTAACTGTGTTACCCGAAAAAAAAGTCCGAAATACGTTTCTGCTGCTTATTGCTAGCCATGACCAAACAAGTGTGAGGTGACGGAAGCACTTCCTGAGGAGGCTAGGTTAGTCTTTTATCAACGAAATATTAAAATAATTAATCATTAGTTTATATCTTATACACTATATCTTAATCCCATATTAAACACATTGTTATGTCTGTTTTTTTTGTTGTTTTTTTTGTTTTTCACATTTTTAACTACAATACTAGGTTAGTCCACAGCCCCCCACTAGGGGGGCTGATGCTATGACGGGGGGGGGGGGGGGGGGGGGGGCTGCAGCCCCCGCAGCACCCCCCTTCCCGCGCCATTGCGTACAGGTTATTTTTCAGCAATCGGAAACCGGGACGTTTGGTCACCCTGTGTGTGTGTGTGTGTGTGTGTGTGTTCTTGTATATGGTTTTTAAATATCTGAAATAGGTATTACAATGTAAACATGGTTTGTGAGGACAATTACTGTGCCCTCGTAATCCAAATAGCTTAAAAAAATACTATACGGTGTTTAATAGAGATTTTAAACATGCATTTTCCGTGATGGATAGAGGTAGTGTGTGGGGATATACAGTATAGAACACCGTTACGTCTGAGAGAGAGAGAGAGAGAGAGAGAACTAAAAAGGCATTGGAACACGTTGCTAGAAACATCATACAGCGCTCGCTGTTCCTGTCAGACTTCAGCGAGTTTATCCTCCTGGTCAATAGTCCACATTCGCTGTGGCACTGCCGTCTTCGTCTTTCTTCTTCTGTGGTTTTCCTAGTTCGTGATTGGTCAACTTCAGATAAATCAACAAATCGGCTCGTTTAACCGCGCACACGTCACGAATTCCTTTCCCAAAGGTCTTCATATTAAAACCAAGAGATTTTCTTCTACAATGGCTTCTGAACGAATCATTAGGGTTCGATTTTAAGCCATGCCAGTAGCCTCAAGCAACTGATGCTTAATCAAATGGAAAGCTGAAAGCCGCAGAAAGATACACTCTCCTTCTTTAAAAAATGCGCATTGCACAAGATTTGACAGAGTGCCAGTGGATCCAAAAAAAAAAAAAAGGAAATTAAATATTTAAACAGAGACAAAACTACAAGGCAAGGGTATTTCGGTCAGTTAATGAGACCGGGCAAAGGACGTAGAGGATATCTGATCCAGTAATTTCTGTGACAGCAGCTTTTGTGTCTACTTCTGAACTCCTGGGAAAAGAACAACAGACATTTCTGAGCACATAGTGTTTTCATCATCAAGGCTCATGCTAAAAGCTAGTCGACAAAGCTCACTGCATATTGGTTATACTCATGACTTACCAAATGCTCCTATTTTAGAGAAAGCCAACCACATAGGACAACTACCTTATATTATTTAGTTCAGTCAATATAAATTGTTAAAGCCATTTAAAATTTCATATGATAATTTAAACTTTAAAATTGGCTTGTAATAGCACACATTAGTATTATATTTGGTGTGTTTCTGAACAAGACAAGAAAAGGGGAGACTTGATAGTGTTTAATGTTCAATTATATTTGTGGACTAATTAATTTAAACTGGGTTACCGCCATGATGAAGAGTGGAGCTTTTGCTTAGGTTGAGAAGAGGAGCGTTGCCAAGGAGTGTTGCCAGCAGTTTTCCAACGGAACTGGGCTACTATAACTTTAACTAACTGGTGTCAGGTTGGCCATTTGAATGGCTGTCTTAATCACATAATTATTCCAGTGTATTGAAAGTTTGCTCTCTGAAAAATCCGACAATGCTTCACATTTCTGAAGTGCAAAATACATTACAAACATACTTTTGTACTTATAATTATCTAATGTAAAGATATTCAGTCATTTTTAAGTGTGTCTTAAGTATTCCAAACCCTTTTGGGACCATTGTATTTTAATAGATTAGCAAATGACCTTCATCATCAGATATAATTTGTGTAGATAAATTATTCTGAAAGACAGTGTCACAATAAGCATTCAAGTATGAATACATAAAAACAACCATATCTTGTTAAACACTCATTTCCATTCAAGAAAAATCCCTTACCTCCTGTGAGACTTTATAAACGTGGATCCCCTGTCGTCCTCCAGTTCCTGAGCTCTGCTCTGTGGGTGTGGAGGCCTGCCGTGGCTGTACTTGTGTCGCTGACTTAGGTCTTTAGTGCTACCTTTCCCCTCAGCAGAAGGAATGCCATAATATCCCTTCCTCTTGGCCTTCAATCTGAGTTTATTCCTGTAGTGCTCAATGTCTGACTTCTGTTTCAGAGCAAAATTCACCTGTATACACATAAAGAGAAAGAGAGAATGGTGATTGGCCAATCATTAAAAAAAAAATTGCATGAAAAATGTGGCTCGAATTGATTTCCCATAGGTAAAGTGATATTGTAAAATAAATCTCTTCCAGGACTCTTTGAAGACCAGATTTGACTAAATTAAGCAATAGTCCCATTGAAATTTGCTATATATATATATATATATATATATATATATGTATGTATTTAAGAGAGCTCTACCATTCTCTCAGCGTCCCTCTGCTGGTGTGAGTGACCTGATCTCATTTAAGGGAAGTGAGGACCAGCTGCTTGATGAAAAATGCATGGCCATTGGTTCGTGCAGTGTATTAAAAACTAACCAGTGGACAGGCAGCGGAGCTGCACAAGACTATGGCGACGAAGCCCGCCAAGCATCTGGCTATATAAGCGGTCATTCGCCACAGGATTCTCAGAGTTCTTTTCCTTCAGCGACAACCACATCTCTAAACTGAACCGAAGTCGCTTGCCATTAAATTACACCTTCGCAGCTTGAATCAAGACCTCGAAGCACAGCTGACCTGCTTCTCCACCGCTTCAGTGACGCAGCAGTTCTGGTCCGTTTTCCCTGCCGATATCCGGCGAATACTAAAAGAGCTTACTAAAAGAGCTTGGCATTGTTGAAAATGCCACGCTGTTACTGCGGCTCGTGCGGGTCTCCCCTGCATGCCGATGACGGCCACTCGGAATGCATTTCCTGCTTTGGGAAATCCCATGCGGAAGCTGCACTCATGGGAACTGATGGTTCTTACTGCGAGAACTTCATTCTTCATTCCCACGTGCCCCTCCCTCTGCACAGATAAAGAGCACTCCCAGCCTCTTTTCTCATTCTGATCCGCGTCCCTCTGCTGGTGTGAGTGACCTGATCTCATTTAAGGGAAGTGAGGACCAGCTGCTTGATGAAAAATGCATGGCCATTGGTTCGTGCAGTGTATTAAAAACTAACCAGTGGACAGGCAGCGGAGCTGCACAAGACTATGGCGACGAAGCCCGCCAAGCATCTGGCTATATAAGCGGTCATTCGCCACAGGATTCTCAGAGTTCTTTTCCTTCAGCGACAACCACATCTCTAAACTGAACCGAAGTCGCTTGCCATTAAATTACACCTTCGCAGCTTGAATCAAGACCTCGAAGCACAGCTGACCTGCTTCTCCACCGCTTCAGTGACGCAGCAGTTCTGGTCCGTTTTCCCTGCCGATATCCGGCGAATACTAAAAGAGCTTACTAAAAGAGCTTGGCATTGTTGAAAATGCCACGCTGTTACTGCGGCTCGTGCGGGTCTCCCCTGCATGCCGATGACGGCCACTCGGAATGCATTTCCTGCTTTGGGAAATCCCATGCGGAAGCTGCACTCATGGGAACTGATGGTTCTTACTGCGAGAACTTCATTCTTCATTCCCACGTGCCCCTCCCTCTGCACAGATAAAGAGCACTCCCAGCCTCTTTTCTCATTCTGATCTGCGTCCCTCTGCTGGTGCGAGTGACCTGATCTCATTTGAGGGAAGTGAGGACGAGCTGCTTGATGACAGCATGTCATTAACAGCATTGGATGCAGAGGAGCTATTGGGCTCTGTAACTCGCCATCGTCTGCACCCAGCACCACCAAAGACAGGATGGATGCCGAGCTTCTCCGTATCCTCTCAAAAACAGTTGAATGGCTGGGCTTAGATCTGTCTCCACCAGAGAAGACCTCTCGCAGCGTCTGGATGAATGGTTCCTGCCGGGGCACCACCAAAAAGCCCCTCGTCAGTGTCCCTCTCCATTCTTCAGAGAATAACAAGGTTTTCCTGGTGGCCCCACTTCGGATGAACTAGCCGTGGCTATCAGAGCTAACTCAATTGTTGAGCACAGCTATCAGAGTTCTGAGAATACATATTGAGTATTCCTCCCATTTTAGGCATTCAGAACAGCTCTTTGTCAACTTCGGTAACCGTACCAAAGGGCTTCTGGTCACAAAGCAAAGACTCTCTAGATGGATAGTAGAATCCATCTCACTAGCATACTCTTCTTTGGGCCTTCAATGGCCCATTGGAGTACGGGCCCTATCGACTAGATTCATTGCTTTGTCCTGGACATTTTTATATGTAAAATGCATCAGAAGGTCAGTAAAAAGACTTAGTGGTCAGTGGTTGCCATCTAAGGCTGTCTCTATTAAAATGAAGTCTTACCTCTCCATTGAATACAGCAGAGTCCTGACTGTGGTCGGAGGATACTGGGCACGAGCAGGTGGGTGGAGCTGCAATTGGTTTTATAGAAATAAGCTGAAGTGATCCTGAGGAACTATCATAATGATCTGCCAAAACCAAAAACAAATAAACCTTAATGTCAGCAACAAGAAAATTAATAATTTTATTATTTTATTAATTATTTATAAATTAATTATAAAAGCAGAATACAGACAAATTCACTTCCTTATTATGTGACAGCACCACTTGCCAACATTATCACTTCTGCAGAAAATTATTTTTCTTAGCTCTCATTTCCTATTTAAAGTGGAAAAAGATTGATCCTAAGATTTCAGCATTCGATCAACTTTTGATTTTAATGAATTTTTCCATTTATCAAGACAGATTAGGTTTGTCCACTTCTGAGAGAATATATCAAAATATATTCATATGGAAGTAGAAAAACTTTAGAATAAGCAAAACTGTATATTTTGTCCTAACCAAAAGAATTAGATTCTATTTGAGCAGAATTTAATAAGTTACTGCCCATTTTCTTTTAAAGTAATAGTTCACCAACAAATAATTTAATTTAATTTAATTTAAATAATATAATTTAATTAAATCATTACTCACTTTTTGTTATTCACTCACTGTTATTTCTTCTGTGCAATATATAAAGGAGAACTGAATGGATCTTAATGAAGCTTTTTACACATCACCACATTTCATAGTGGCTACATCTGTCAAGCTCCAAAAACACCAAAAAACACCATAAATGTAGTCCATATAAGTGACATAATTAAAAATTTTGAGTAAACAATTATTTTAAAAATGGAAAAAAATAAAGGTTTTCAAACCAAACGTATTGGCAAATTGTTTTTGTTTTTTTGTGTGTTTTTTGTTTTTTTTACAATAAAGCTCAATGTGATCCAATGCTGTTTGGGCCCCAACATTCTTTTTTTTTCATGTAAGAAATAAAATAATAATAATAACAATAACGGAAATACATGCATACAGGTTTGAAATTACTTGAGGGTGAGTAAATGATGACAGAATGTTGTTGTTATTATTTAGATACTTTTTGAGACGAATTTAACAATTGAAAAATCTGTTCTGGCACAGATTATCTCTCCACAGACTCAAGTTCCATCTGACAAAGGTCAGATGCAGCATATGCCAACTGGACATGAACATAATATTGGCATCTTATGTTGTTATTAGGAGAGACATGCTTATTACAGTAGATGTATGTGTAGTGTTGAAGGTTGTATATTGGCAAGTCTGTGTTATCCAAACCAGTATGACCTCTGCCAAGGAAAAAGTTATGAAATAATAAATTTAGGTTTCAATGGGTGTGCCTTTATCTCTGTCTGTCAGTATGCCTCTTGGGATGCATGTGTCTGCAAAAATGTGCATGTGACCCTGTTGCTCATCTGTGATGCTGGTAGCCACAGTGACAGACTGGATCATGTCAGAAGATAGGGTTTAATTCACATTCATGAACTTGATCACTGTTTTCCTTCTGAGGATGGTCATCTGTTAAACAGGGCCTTAGTTAAAAACTCATCTTCCATGCAGGGAGACACCATACAACCTTGCACTGTACCCAAACACACACTTACTTCAGAAGCTAGTGAGGACTTCTGATATACTTCCATTAAGGTCCACCTCATAAGATGTTATTAGATAGGTTCCACTATATTATTCTAATACACAGAAATGCCAATAAAATATGTTGTTGACAATGTTATTTTAGCAGTTTTGTACATCATACTTCTGGTAATAATTAGGGCCCGAGCACCGAGGTGCGAGGACCCTCTTGTATCTGCTTTGTTTATTAGGGCCCGAGCACCGAGGTGCGAAGACCCTCTTGTATCTGCTTTGTTTATTATTATTAGGGCCCGAGCACCGATGGTGTGAGGACCCTCTTGGAATTGCTCCGTTTTTCGCGGAATCGCATTTTTGAGAGCCTAAACATGCTCGAAAAGTCATGAAACTTTGCACACACCTCAGAACTGGCGAAAATTTACGTCTGATATGGGTTTCAGAAGTGGGTGTGGCAAAATGGCATGCCCATATTCAGTTATAGTCATAGCGCCACCTATTGGCAACAGGAAGTGACATATTTTACACTGCGACTAACTACTCCTAGAAATTTTATGACATCAATGTCTTTTTTGTGGTCAGTCTAATCTAAAGGCGTGTGCGATGTTAAGTTGTGGAGATCTTGAGTTTTTGTTAAGGGGCGTGTCCATGGCGCCGTGACAAAATTCAAAGTCTCGCCATGGGAATAAAAGATGTTATAACTCAGGCATAAAATGTCCGATCTTCCCCAAACTTCACATGTTTGATAAGGGTCCTGGCTTGAACACATCTGTAGGCCAATATTCCATCGGGTGTGGCAAAATGGCTCGATAGCGCCACCTATACACTTTCAACGGAGTGCGCCTCGAGCTCCGTTTCACGTACATGTACAAAAATCGGTACACACATGTAACACACCATTACCTACAAAAAAGTCTCTTGGTACGAAATACGAATCCCAACAGGAAGTCGGTTATTTAGAATTTTCTCTGCAAAATTGGCGTTGTTTTTGCCATTTTCAGGGGTTGTACTTTAACGAACTCCTTCTAGAGATTTATTCAGATGAACACCAAACTTGGTCAGTGTAATCTAAAGCCCTTTGCGATGTTAAATTGCGAAGGACTTGAGGTTTCGTTAAAGGGCGTGTCCATGGCGGCCTGACAAATTTCGATGTTTCGCCATGAAAAAGGAAGTTGCTGTAACTCGGACATACAATGTCCAATCTGCCCCAAACTTCACATGTTAGATAAGACTTCTGCCCTTAACAGATCTACATGCCCATATTCAGTTATAGTCATAGCGCCACCTGCTGGCAACAGGAAGTGACATGTTTTACGCTGCGACAAACTACTCCTAGAAATCTTTTGACATTAATGTATTTTTTGTCAGTCTAATCTAAAGGCCTGTGCAATGTTAAATTGTGGAGATCTTCAGTTTTTGTTAAAGGGCGTGTCCATGGCGCCATGACAAAATTTGATGTTTTGCCACAGCAAGAGAAGTTGTTGTAACTCAGGCATAAAATGTTCAATCTTCCCCAGACTCCGCATGTTCGATAAGAGTCCTGGCCTGAACACATCTGAAGGCCAATATTCCATTATAATGATAGCGCCACCTGCTGGCAACAGAAAGATTGGCACATATATGGAATAAACATTGATATATTCCACTTATATTTATGAGTTTAAATGTATATTTCTCACCGTTCACCTATTTACTAAAGCAACTCGCTGGCGGTGAGCCCGGCTGCGAGGGCCCGTTCATCGCTGCTTGCAGCTGTAATTATTATTATTAGGGCCCGAGCACCGATGGTGTGAGAACCCTCTTGGAATTGCTCCGTTTATTATTATTATTATTATTATTATTATTATTATTATTATTATTATTCTCTAAGATGAATCGCATTTTTGAGAGCCTAAACATGCTCGAAAAGTCATGAAACTTTGCACACACCTCAGAATTGGCGAAAATTTACGTCTGATATGGGTTTCAGAAGTGGGTTTTTGTTAAGGGGCGTGTCCATGGCGCCGTGACAAAATTCAAAGTCTCGCCATGGGAATAAAAGATGTTATAACTCAGGCATAAAATGTCCGATCTTCCCCAAACTTCACATGTTTGATAAAAGTCCTGGCCTGAACAGATCTGAAGGCCAATATTCCATCGGGTGTGGCAAAATGGCTCGATAGCGCCACCTATACACTTTCAAAGGAGTGCGCCTTAATCTATGTTTCACGTACAGGTACAAAAATTGGTACACAGATGTAACACACCAATAACTACAAAAAAGTCTCTTGGTACGAAATCCTAATCCCAACAGGAAGTCGGTTATTTTGAATTTTCCCTGCAAAATTGGTGTTGTTTTTGCCATTTTCAGGGGTTGTACTTTAACAAACTCCTCCTAGAGATTTATTCAGATGAACACCAAACTTGGTCAGTCTAATCTAAAGCCGTTTGTGATGTTAAATTGCGAAGGACTTGAGGTTTCGTTAAAGGGAGGGTCCATGGCGGCCTGACAAATTTTGATGTTTCGCCATGAAAAAGGAAGTTGCTGTAACTCAGACATACAATGTCCAATCTGCCCCAAACTTCGCATGTTAGATAAGACTTCTGCCCTTAAAAGATCTACATGCCCATATTCAATTATAGTCATAGTTCCACCTGCTGGCAACAGGAGGTAACATATTTTACGCTGAGACAAACTACTCCTAGAGATATTTTGACATTAATGTATTTTTGTGGTCAGTCTAATCTAAAGGCCTGTGTAATGTTAAATTGTGGCAATCTTGAGTTTTTGTTAAAGAGCGTGTCCATGGCAAAAATGACAAAATTTGATGTCTCGCCACAGCAAGAGAAGTTGTTGTAACTCAGGCATAAAATGTTTGATCTTCCCCAAACTTCACATGTTCGATAAGAGTGCAGCCCTGAACACATCTGAAGGCCAATATTCCATTATAATGATAGCACCACCTGCTGGCAACAGAAAGATTGGCACATATATGGAATAAACTTTGATATATTCCACTTATATTTATGAGTTTAAATGCATATTTCTCACCGTTCACCTATTTACTAAAGCCACTCGCTGCCGGTGAGCCCGGGTGCGAGGGCCCGTTCATCGCTGCTTGCAGCTTTAATTATTATTATTATTATTATTATTATTATTATTATTATTATTATTCTCTAAGATGAATCGCATTTTTGAGAGCCTAAACATGCTCGAAAAGTCATGAAACTTTGCACACACCTCAGAACTGGCGAAAATTTACGCCTGATATGGGTTTCAGAAGTGGGTGTGGCAAAATGGCTCGACAGCGCCACCTATACACGTTCAACAGTGTGCGCCTCGAGCTACGTTTCACGTACATGTATGAAAATTGGTATACACATGTATCTCTCCAATACCTACAAAAAAGTCTCTTGGAGCAAAATCCGAAACCCAACAGGAAGTCGGTAATTTTTAATTTTATGAGCAGATTTTGTGTCATTTTCGTCATTTCCATGCGTTGTATTTTAACGAACTCCTCCTAGAGATTAATTCAGATCAACACCAAAGTTGGTATGCCTAATCTAAAGGCCTTTGCGATGTTAAATTGCGAAAGTTTTGAGTTTTCGTTAAAGGGCGTGTCCGTGGCGGCCTGGCGAATTTCGATGATTCGCCATGAAAAATGAAGTTGCTATAACTCGGACATACAATGTCCAATCTGCCCCAAACTTCACATGTTTGATGAGACTCCGAACCTGAACAGATTGACATGCCCATATTCAATTATAGTCATAGCGCCACCTATTGGAAACAGGAAGTGACATATTTTACACTGCGACTAACTACTCCTAGAAATTTTATGACATCAATGTCTTTTTTTGTGGTCAGTCTAATCTAAAGGCCTGTGCGATGTTAAGTTTTGAAGATCTTGAGTTTTCGTTAAAAGGCGTGTCCATGGCGCCTTGACGAAGTTCGATGTCTCGCCATGGGAATAAAAGATGTTATAACTCAGGCATAAAATGTCCGATCTTCCCCAAACTTCACATGTGTGATAAGAGTCCTGGCCTGAACACATCTGTAGACCGATATTCCATCGGGTGTGGCAAAATGGCTCGATAGCGCCACCTATACACTTTCAACGGAGTGCGCCTCGAGCTATGTTTCACTTACATGTACAAAAATCGGTACACACATGTAACACACCAATACCTACAAAAAAGTCTCTTGGTACGAAATCCTAATCCCAACAGGAAGTCGGTTATTTTGAATTTTTCCTTGAAGTTTTTGCCATTTTCAGGGGTTGTACTTTAACGAACTCCTCCTAGAGATTTATTCAGATGAACACCAAACTTGGTCAGTGTAATCTAAAGCCATTTGCGATGTTAAATTGCGAAGGACTTGAGGTTTCGTTAAAGGGCGTGTCCATGGCGGCCTGACAAATTTCGATGTTTCGCCATGAAAAAGGAAGTTGCTGTAACGCAGACATACAATGTCCAATCTGCCCCAAACTTCACATGTTGGAGAAGACTCTTGACCTGAACAGATCTACATGCCCATATTCAGTTATAGTCATAGCGCCACCTATTGGCAACAGGAAGTGAAATATTTTACACTGCGACAAACTACTCCTAGAAATTTTATGACATCAATGTTATTTTTGTGGTCAGTCTAATCTAAAGACCTGTGTGATGTTTAGTTGTGAAGATCTTGAGTTTTCGTTAAAAGGCGTGTCCATGGCGCCGTGACGAAGTTCGATGTGTCGCCATGGGAATAAAAGATGTTATAACTCAGGCATAAAATGTCCGATCTTGCCCAAACTTCACATGTGTGATAAGGGTCCTGGCCTGAACAGATCTGAAGGCCAATATTCCATTGGGTGTGGCAAAATGGCTCAATAGCGCCACCTATACACTTTCAACTGAGTGCATATACACTTTCAACGGAGTGCGCCTCAAGCTATGTTTCACGTACATGTACAAAAATCGGTATACACATGTAACACACCAATACCTACAAAAAAGTATCTTGGTACGAAATACTAATCCCAACAGGAAGTCGATTATTTTGAATTTTCCCTGCAAAATTGGTGTTGTTTTTGCCATTTTCATGGGTTGTACTTTAACGAACTCCCACTAGAGATTTATTCAGATGAACACCAAACTTGGTCAGTGTAATGTAAAGGCCTTTGCGATGTTAAATTGCGAAGGACTTGAGGTTTCGTTAAAGGGCGTGTCCATGGCGGCCTGACAAATTTCGATGTTTCGCCATGAAAAAGGAAGTTGCTTTAACTCAGACATACAATGTCCAATCTGCCCCAAACTTCACATGTTGGATAAGACTCTTGACCTGAACAGATCTACATGCCAATATTCAGTTATATTCATAGCGCCACCTATTGGCAACAGGAAGTGACATATTTTACACTGCTACTAACTACTCCTAGAAATTTTATGACATCAATGTCTTTTTTGTGGTCAGTCTAATCTAAAGGCCTGTGCGATGTTAAGTTGTGAAGATCTTGAGTTTTTGTTAAGGGGCGTGTCCATGGCGCCGTGACAAAATTCAAAGTCTCGCCATGGGAATAAAAGATGTTATAACTCAGGCATAAAATGTCCAATCTTCCCCAAACTTCACGTTTGATAAAAGTCCTGGCCTGAACAGATCTGAAGGCCAATATTCCATCGGGTGTGGCAAAATGGCTCGATAGCGCCACCTATACACTTTCAACTGAGTGAATATACACTTTCAACGGAGTGACCCTCAAGCAATGTTTCACGTACATGTACAAAAATCGGTACACACATGTAACACACCAAAAAAAAAAGTTTCTTGGTACAAAAAAAAAAAAGTCTCTTGGTACGAAATCCGAATCCAAACAGGAAGTCAGTTATTTAGAATGTTCTCTGCAAAATTGGTGTTGTTTTTGGCATTTTCAGGGGTTGTACTTTAACGAACTCCCCCTAGAGATTTATTCAGATCAACATCAAACTTGGTCAGTTAAATCTAAAGGCCTTTGCGAAGTTAAATTGGGAAGATCTTGAGATTTCGTTAAAGGGAGAGTCCATGGCGGCCTGACAAATTTTGATGTTTCGCCATGAAAAAGGAAGTTGCTGTAACTCAGACATACAATGTCCAATCTGCCCCAAACTTCACATGTTAGATAAGACTTCTGCCCTTAACAGATCTACATGCCCATATTCAATTATAGTCATAGTGCCACCTGCTGGCAACAGGAAGTGACATATTTTACGCTGAGACAAACTACTCCTAGAGATTTTTTGACATTAATGTATTTTTGTGGTCAGTCTAATCTAAAGGCCTGTGTAATGTTAAATTGTGGCAATCTTGAGTTTTTGTTAAAGAGCGTTTCCATGGCAAAAATGACAAAATTTGATGTCTCGCCACAGCAAGAGAAGTTGTTGTAACTCAGGCATAAAATGTTTGATCTTCCCCAAACTTCACATGTTCGATAAGAGTGCAGCCCTGAACACATCTGAAGGCCAATATTCCATTATAATGATAGCGCCACCTGCTGGCAACAGGAAGATTGGCACATATATGGAATAAACTTTGATATATTCCACTTATATTTATGAGTTTAAATGCATATTTCTCACCGTTCACCTATTTACTAAAGCCACTCGCTGCCGGTGAGCCCGGGTGCGTGGGCCCGTTCATCGCTGCTTGCAGCTTTAATTAGGGCCTGAGCACCGATGGTGTGAGGACCCTCTTGGAATTGCTCCGTTTATTATTATTATTATTATTATTATTATTATTATTATTATTATTATTATTATTATTATTATTATTATTATTATTATTATTATTATTATTATTATTATTCTCCAGGATGAATCGCATTTTTGAGGGCCTAAACATACTCAAAAAGTCATGAAACTTTGCACACACCTCAGAACCGGCGAAAATGTACATCTGATATGGGTTTCAGAAGTGGGTGTGGCAAAATGGCTCGACAGCGCCACCTATACATGTTCAAAGGTGTGCGCCTCGAGCTATGTTTCACGTACATGTATGAAAATCGGTACACACATGTAACTTTCCAATACCTACAAAAAAGTCTCTTAGAGCAAAATTCTAAACCCAACAGGAAGTCAGTTATTTTTAATATTATGAGCAAATTTTGTGTCATTTTTGCCATTTCCATGAGTTGTATTTTAACGAACTCCTCCTAGAAACTTATTCAGATCAACACCAAATTTGGTATGCCTAATCTAAAGGCCTTTGCGATGTTAAATTGCGAAGATTTTGAGTTTTCGTTAAAGGGCGTGTCCGTGGCGGCCTGGCGAATTTCGATGATTCGCCATGAAAAATGAAGTTGCTATAACTCAGACATACAATGTCCAATCTGCCCAAAACTTCACATGTTTACTAAGACTCCTGACCTGAACATATTTACATGCCCATATTCAGTTATAGTCATAGCGCCACCTATAGGCAACAGGAAGTGACATATTTTACACTTCGACAGACTACTCCTAGAAATTTTTTGACATCAATGTCTTTTTTATGGTCAGTCTAATCTAAAGGCCTGTGCAATGTTAAATTGTGAAGATCTTGAGTTTTCGTTAAGGGGCGTGTCCATGGCGCCATGACAAAATTCAAAGTCTCGCCATGGGAATAAAAGATGTTATAACTCAGGCATAAAATGTCCGATCTTCCCCAAACTTCACATGTGTGATAAAAGTCCTGGCCTGAACAGATCTGAAGGCCAATATTCCATTGGGTGTGGCAAAATGGCTCGATAGCGCCACCTTTACACTTTCAACTTAGTGCCACATATACACTTTCAACGGAGTGCGCCTCAACCTATGTTTCACGTACATGTACAAAAATCGGTACACACATGTAACACATCAATATCTACGAAAAAGTCTCTTGGTACGAAATCCGAATCCAAACAGGAAGTCAGTTATTTAGAATGTTCTCTGCAAAATTGATGTTGTTTTTGGCATTTTCAGGGGTTGTACTTTAACGAACTCCTCCTAGAGATTTATTCAGATCACCATCAAACTTGGTCAGTTAAATCTAAAGGCCTTTATGAAGCTAAATTGGGAAGATCTTGAGATTTCGTTAAAGGGCGTGTCCATGGCAGCCTGACAAATTTCGATGTTTCGCCATGAAAAAGGATGTTGCTGTAACTCAGACATACAATGTCCAATCTGCCCCAAACTTTGCATGTTAGATAAGACTTCTGCCCTTAACAGATCCACATGCCCATATTCACTTATAGTCATAGCGCCACCTGCTGGCAACAGAAAGTGGCATATTTTACGCTGTGACAAAGTACTCCTAGAAATCTTTTGACATTAATGTATTTTTTATGGTCAGTCTAATCTTAAGGCCTGTGCAATGTTAAATTATGGAGATCTTGAGTTTTTGCTTAAGGGTGTGTCCAAGGCACCATGACAAAATTTGATGTCTCGCCACAGGAAAAGAAGTTGTTGTAACTCAGGCATAAAATGTCCGATCTTCCCCAAACTTCACATTTGTGATAAGAGTCCTGGCCTGAACACATCTGAAGGCCAATATTCCATTATAATGATAGCGCCACCTGCTGGCAACAGGAAGACTGGCACATATAAATGATTTTGACATATTCCACTTATATTTACGACTTTAAATGCATATATCTCGCCGTTCACCAATTTACTAAAGCCTCTCGCTGGCGGTGAGCCCGGGTGCGAGGGCCCGTTCATCGCTGCTTGCAGCTTTATTTATTATTATTATTCTTCTCTAAGATGAATCGCATTTTTGAGAGCCTAAACATGCTCGAAAAGTCATGAAACTTTGCACACACCTCACAACTGGCGAAAATTTACGTCTGATATGGGTTTCAGAAGTGGGTGTGGCAAAATGGCTCGACAGCGCCACCTATACACGTTCAACGGTGTGCGCCTCGAGCTACGTTTCACGTACATGTATGAAAATTGCTATACACATGTATCTCTCCAATACCTACAAAAAAGTCTCTTGGAGCAAAATCCGAAACCCAACAGGAAGTCGGTTATTTTTAATTTTATGAGCAAATTTTGTGTCATTTTTGTCATTTCCATGCGTTGTATTTTAACGAACTCCTAGAGATTAATTCAGATCAACACCAAAGTTGGTATGCCTAATCTAAAGGCCTTTTGCGATGTTAAATTGCGAAGATCTTGAGTTTTCGTTAAAGGGCGTGTCCGTGGCGGCCTGGCGAACTTCGATGATTCGCCATGAAAAATGAAGTTGCTATAACTCAGACATACAATGTCCAATCTGCCCCAAACTTCACATGTTTGATGAGACTCCGAACCTGAACAGATTGACATGCCCATATTCAGTTATAGTCATAGCGCCACCTATTGGCAACAGGAAGTGACATATTTTACACTGCCACGAACTACTCCTAGAAATTTTATGACATCAATGTCTTTTTTGTGGTCAGTCTAATCTAAACGCCTCTGCGATGTTAAGTTGTGAAGATCTTGAGTTTTCGTTAAAAGGCGTGTCCATGGCGCCGTGACGAAGTTCGATGTCTCGCCATGAGAATAAAAGATGTTATAACTCAGGCATAAAATGTCCGATCTTCCCCAAACTTCACATGTGTGATAAAAGTCCTGGCCTTAACACATCTGAAGGCCAATATTCAATCAGGTGTGTCAAAATGATTTGATAGCGCCACCTATACACTTTCAACGGAGTGCACCTCGAGCTATGTTTCACGTACATGTACAAAAATCAGTACACACATGTAACACACCAATACCTACAAAAAAGTCTCTTGGTACGAAATCCGAATCCCAACAGGAAGTCGGTTATTTAGAATTTTCTCTACAAAATTGGTGTTGTTTTTGCCATTTTCAGGGGTTGTACTAGTGTTATCACGGTACCAAAATTTCAGTATTCGGTACCGATACCAGTGAAAATCCACGGTTCTCGGTACCAATTTCGGTACCAAAGCAAAACACAAAAATGTTGTAATTAAAAAATAAATAACTTTTTAGCACTACAAATAAAACCAATGTCATTCTTTATACTTATTAGGGCCCGAGCACCGATGGTGCGAGGACCCTCTTGGAATTGCTCCGTTTATTAGGGCCCGAGCACCGATGGTGCGAGGACCCTCTTGGAATTGCTCCGTTTATTATTAGGGCCCGAGCCAATGGGCGCAGGGCCCTCTTGTTCCCCTAAGGATTATTAGGGCTCAAGCCCGAAGGGGCGAAGAGCCCTATTGTTCCCCTAAGGATTATTAGGGCTCAAGCCCGAAGGGGCGAAGAGCCCTATTGTTCCCCTAAGGATTATTAGGGCCCGAGCACCGATGGTGTGAGGACCCTCTTGGAATTGCTCCGTTTATCATTAGGGCCCGAGCACTGATGGTGCGAGGACCCTCTTGGAATTGCTCCGTTTATTATTATTATTATTAGGGCCCGAGCACTGCAGTGTGAGGACCCTATTGGAATTGCTCCGTTTATTAGGGGCCGAGCACTGCAGTGCGAGGACCCTATTGGAATTGCTCTGTTTATTCTTCTTCTTCTTCTTCTCCGTAATGAAGCGCATTTTTGAGGGCCTAAACATGCTCCAAAACTCACGAAACATTGCACACGCATCAGGACTGGCGAAAATTTACATCTGATATAGGTTTCAGAAGTGGGTGTGGCAAAATGGCTCCATAGCGCCACCTGTTAAATTTCAACAGAGTGCGCCTCGAGCTGTGTTTCACGTACATTCATGAAAATCGGTACACACATGTAACACACCATTACCTACAAAAAAGTCTCTAGGTACAAAATCCAAAACCCAACAGGAAGTAAGTTATTTTGAATTTCCTGTATGATTATTGTGCAGTTTTTTCCATTTCCATGCCTCGTACTTTGATGAACTCCTCTTACAGTTTTAATCGGATTATCTTAAAATTTGGTGAGGGTCATCATAAGACATTTGTGATGTTAAATTGCGAAGGTTTTGAGTTTTCGTCAAGGGGTGTGTCCCTGGCGGCCTGACAAAGTTTGATGTTTCGCCGTGAAACAGGAAGTTGCTGTAACTCAGGCATGCAATGTCTGATCTTCCCCAAACTTCACACATGTGATAGGTGTTCTGTCCTGAACAAACACCCATGACCAAATTCAGTTATAGTCATAGCGCCACCTGCTGGTAACAGGAAGTGACAAGGTTAACACTGTTCTGGAATCCTAGGAACATATTAAAAAGCATCAACAAGTGTTAAATAGGCTGGCAACATACTAGATACATACTAATACATGCTAGCAACACTTAGCTAAGTGCTAAAGCACGCTACTAATGTAGTGAAAAAGGAGGTTGCTGTAACTCAGGCAAGCAATGTCCGATCTTCCCCAAACTTCACACGTGTGATAGGTGTTCTGTTCTGAACAAACACCCATGACCAAATTCAGTTATAGTCATAGTGCCACCTGCTGGTAACAGGAAGTGACATGGTTAACACTATTACAGACTCCTAGGAACAAATTAAAAAGTGTCAAAAAGTGTTAAATAGGCTGGCAACATGCTAGAAACATAATAAAACATGCTAGCAACACTTAGCTAAGTGTTAAAGCATTCTACTAAGTCAGTGAAAAAGGAAGTTACTGTAACTAAGGCAAGCAATGTCCGATCTTCCCCAAACTTCACACGTGTGATAGGTGTTTTGTTCCAAACAAACACCCATGACCAAATTCAGTTATAGTCATAGCGCCACCTGCTGGTAACAGGAAGTGACAATGTTAACACTGTTATGGATTCCTAGGGACAAATTAAAACGTGTCAAAAAGAGTTAAATAGGCTGGCAAAATTCTAGAAACATAATAAAACATGCTATCAACATTTAGCTAAGTGTCAAAGAATGCAACTAATGCAATGAATAAGGAAGTTGCTGTAACTCAGGCTAGCAACGTCCGATCTGCCGCAAACTTCAGACATTTGACAAGAGTCCTGTACTGAACACATCAACATGCCCGTACTCCGTTATAGTCATAGCGCCATCTACTGGCAACATTTAGTGTCATGTGTAACACTCTTATGGACTCCTAGCATGTGTAGCAATGTTATGGAGTCCTAGCAACATATTAAAAAGTGCCAGCAAGTGATAAATACACTGGTAGCATGCTAGAAACATACTTAAACATGTTAGCAACACTTGGCTAAATGCTAAAGCATCATATTACTGCAGTGAATCAGGAAGTTACTGTAATTCAGGCATACAGTGTCCAATCTGCCCCAAATTGAACAAGTTTGATGAGAGTCCTGCCCTGAACACATAAACATGCCCGTATTCGATTCTAGTCATAGCGCCACCTAATGGCAACAGGAAGTGGCATGTCTAATACTGTTATGGACTCCTTACAAAATAATAAAAAGCAACAATAAGTATTTAATAGGCTGGCAACATTCTAGAAGCATACTAAAACATGCTAGCATCACTTAGCTAAGTGTTAAAGCATGCTAATAATGTAGTGAAAAATGAAGTTGCTGTAACTAAGGCAAGCAATGTCCGATCTACCCCAAACTCCACACGTGTGATATGTGTTCTGTTATGAACAAACACCCATGACCAAATTCAGTTATAGTCATAGCGCCACCTGCTGGTAACAGGAAGTGACAAGGTTAACACTGTTATGGACTTCTAGGAACAAATTAATAATCATCAACAAGTGTTAAATAGGCTGGCAACATACTAGATACATACTAATACATGCTAGCAACACTTAGCTAAGTGTTAAAGCATGCTACTAATGTATTGAAAAAGGAAGTTGCTGTAACTCAGGCAAGCAATATCCGATCTTCCCCAATCTTCACACGTGTGATAGGTGTTCTGTTCTGAACAAACACCCATGACCAAATTCAGTTATAGTCATAGCGCCACCTGCTGGTAACAGGAAGTGACAAGGTTAACACTGTTATGACTACTAGGAACAAATTAAAAAGTGTCAAAAAGTGTTAAATAGGCTGGCAACATGCTAGAAACATAATAAAACATGCTAGCAACACTTAGCTAAGTGTTAAAGCATTCTACCAAGGCAGTGAAAAAGGAAGTTGCTGTAACTAAGGCAAGCAATGTCCGATCTACCCCAAACTCCACACTTGTGATAGGTGTTCTGTCCTGAACAAACACCCATGACCAAATTCAGTTATAGTCATAGTGCCACCTGCTGGTAACAGGAAGTGACAAGGTTAACACTGTTATGGACTCCTAGGAACATATTAATAATCATCAACAAGTGTTAAATAGGCTGGCAACATACTAGATGCATACTAATACATGCTAACAACACTTAGCTAAGTGCTAAAGCATGCTACTAATGTAATGAAAAAGGAAGTTGCTGTAACTCAGGCAAGCAATGTCCGATCTTCCCCAAACTTCACACGTGTGATAGGTGTTCTGTTCTGAACAAACACCCATGACCAAATTCAGTTATAGTCATAGCGCCACCTGCTGGTAACAGGAAGTGACAATGTTAACACTTTTATGGACTCCTAGGGACAAATTAAAACGTGTCAAAAAGAGTTAAATAGGCTGGCAAAATTCTAGAAACATAATAAAACATGCTATCAACATTTAGCTAAGTGTCAAAGCATGCAACTAATGCATTGAATAAGGAAAGTTGCTTTAACTCAGGCTAGCAATGTCCGATCTGCCCCAAACTCAGGAAATTTGACAAGAGTCCTGTACTGAACACATCAACATGCCCGTACTCCGTTATAGTCATAGCACCATCTACTGGCAACAGGAAGTGTCATGTGTAACACTGTTATGGACTCCTAGCATGTCTAACAATGTTATGGAGTCCTAGCAACATATTAAAAAGTGCCAGCATGTGATAAATACACTGGCAGCATGCTAGAAACATACTGAAACATGTTAGCAACACTTAGCTAAATGCTAAAGCGTCATATTACTGCAGTTAAATAGGAAGTTAGTGTAATTCAGGCATACAGTGTCCAATATGCCCCAAATTGAACAAGTTTGATAAGAGTCCTGTCCTGAACACATCAACATGCCCGTATTCGATGATAGTGCCACCTGTTGGCAACAGGAAGTGGCATTTTTAAGACTGTTATGGACTCCTTGCAAAATAATAAAAAGCATCAAGAAGTGTTAAATAGGCTGGCAACCTTCTAGAAGCATACTAAAACATGCTAGCAACACTTAGCTAAGTGCTAAAGCAAGCTACTAATGCAGTGACAAAGGAAGATGCTGTGACTCAGGCAAGCAATGTCCGATCTGCCCCAAACTTCACACGTTTGACAAGGGTCCTGTCCTAAATAAATCAACATGCCCATATTCGGTTATAGTCATAGCGTCACCTGCTGGCAACAGGAAGTTTCAGTTTTAACACTTTTATGCACTATTTGCAACACAGTAAAATATGCCATTGTGTGCTAATCATGCTATAAATATTTTCAAACTTTCTAGCAACACTTAGTATGTGCAAAATGATGCTAATAATACTATAAAACAGGAAGTGTTTGTAACTCATGCATACAATTCCCAATCTGACCCAAACATCACATTTTATAAGAGTACTGGCCTGAACACAACTAAAGGCCAATGTTCAATTATAAATATAGCGCCGCCTGCTGGCAACACGAAATTACTTATTTTATACTAACTTAAACATGACTTGTCTGATCTGCCAGAAACTTTGCATGTTTGGTAAGAGTCCTAGCCTGAAGACATTTACATGTCAGATATTCAGTTATAATCATAGCGCCACCTGTTGGCAGCAGGAAATGTGGCACAAATATTTACTATTTTATATGCATATGGCCCAACGTTAACTGCTCCTCCTATGGGCACCGGGTGGTGTTGAGCCCGAGTGCGAGGGTCCTTTCATCGCTGCTTGCAGCTTTAATTAGGGCCCGAGCACTGCAGTGCGAGGACCCTATTGGAATTGCTCCGTTTATTAGGGCCCGAGCACCGATGGTGTGAGGACCCTCTTGGAATTGCTCCGTTTATTATTATTATTATTATTATTAGGGCCCGAGCACCGATGGTGTGAGGACCCTCTTGGAATTGCTCCGTTTATTATTATTATTATTATTATTATTATTCTCCAGGATGAATCGCATTTTTGAGGGCCTGAACATACTCAAAAAGTCATGAAACTTTGCACACACCTCAGAACCAGCGAAAATGTATATCTGAAATGGGTTTCAGAAGTGGGTGTGGCAAAATGGCTCGACAGCGCCACCTATACATGTTTAACGGTGTGCGCCTCGAGCTATGTTTCACGTACATGTATGAAAATCGGTATACACATGTAACTCTCCAATACCTACAAAAAAGTCTCTTAGAGCAAAATCCGAAACCCAACAGGAAGTCGGTTATTTTTAATTTTATGAGCAAATTTTGTGTCATTTTTGTCATTTCCATTCGTTGTATTTTAACGAACTCCTCCTAGAGATTAATTCAGATCAACACCAAAGTTGGTATGCCTAATCTAAAGGCCTTTGGGATGTTAAATTGCGAAGATTTTGAGTTTTCGTTAAAGGGCGTGTCTGTGGCGGCCTGGCGAATTTTGATGATTCGCCATGAAAAATGAAGTTGCTATAACTCGGACATACAATGTCCAATCTGCCCCAAACTTCACATGTTTGATGAGACTCCGAACCTAAACAGATTGACATGCCCATATTCAGTTATAGTCATAGCGCCACCTATTGGCAACAGGAAGTGACATATTTTACACTGCGACTAACTACTCCTAGAAATTTTATGACATCAATGTCTTTTTTGTGGTCAGTCTAATCTAAAGGCCTGTGCGATGTTAAGTTGTGAAGATCTTGAGTTTTCGTTAAGGGGAGTGTCCATGGCGCCGTGACAAAATTCAAAGTCTCGCCATGGGAATAAAAGATGTTATAACTCAGGCATAAAATGTCCGATCTTCCCCAAACTTCACATGTTTGATAAAAGTCCTGGCCTGAACAGATCTGAAGGCCAATATTCCATCGGGTGTGGCAAAATGGCTCGATAGCGCCACCTATACACTTTCAAAGGAGTGCGCCTCGATCTATGTTTCACGTACATGTACAAAAATTGGTACACACATGTAACACACCAATACCTACAAAAAAGTCTCTTGGTACGAAATCCTAATCCCAACAGGAAGTCGATTATTTTGAATTTTCCCTGCAAAATTGGTGTTGTTTTTGCCATTTTCAGGGGTTGTACTTTAACGAACTCCTCCTAGAGATTTATTCAGATCAACACCAAACTTGGTCAGTGTAATCTAAAGCCCTTTGCGATGTTAAATTGCGAAGGACTTGAGGTTTCGTTAAAGGGCGTGTCCATGGCGGCCTGACAAATTTCGATGTTTCGCCATGAAAAAGGAAGTTGCTGTAACTCAGACATACAATGTCCAATCTGCCCCAAACTTCACATGTTGGATAAGACTCTTGACCTGAACAGATCTACATGCCAATATTTAGTTATAGTCATAGCGCCACCTATTGGCAACAGGAAGTGACATATTTTACACTGCGACAAACTACTCCTAGAAATTTTATGACATCAATGTTATTTTTGTGGTCAGTCTAATCTAAAGACCTGTGTGATGTTTAGTTGTGAAGATCTTGAGTTTTCGTTAAAAGGCGTGTCCATGGCGCCGTGACGAAGTTCGATGTGTCGCCATGGGAATAAAAGATGTTATAACTCAGGCATAAAATGTCCGATCTTGCCCAAACTTCACATGTGTGATAAGGGTCCTGGCCTGAACAGATCTGAAGGCCAATATTCCATTGGGTGTGGCAAAATGGCTCGATAGCGCCACCTATACACTTTCAACTGAGTGCATATACACTTTCAACGGAGTGCGCCTCAAGCTATGTTTCACGTACATGTACAAAAATCGGTACACACATGTAACACACCAATATCTACGAAAAAGTCTCTTGGTACGAAATCCGAATCCAAACAGGAAGTCAGTTATTTAGAATGTTCTCTGCAAAATTGGTGTTGTTTTTGGCATTTTCAGGGGTTGTACTTTAACGAACTCCTCCTAGAGATTTATTCAGATCAACATCAAACTTGGTCAGTTAAATCTAAAGGCCTTTGCGAAGTTAAATTGGGAAGATCTTGAGATTTCATTAAAGGGAGTGTCCATGGCGGCCTGACAAATTTTGATGTTTCGCCATGAAAAAGGAAGTTGCTGTAACTCAGACATACAATGTCCAATCTGCCCCAAACTTTGCATGTTAGATAAGACTTCTGCCCTTAACAGATCTACATGCCCATATTCAATTATAGTCATAGTGCCACCTGCTGGCAACAGGAAGTGACATATTTTACGCTGAGACAAACTACTCCTAGAGATTTTTTGACATTAATGTATTTTTGTGGTCAGTCTAATCTAAAGGCCTGTGTAATGTTAAATTGTGGCAATCTTGAGTTTTTGTTAGAGAGCGTGTCCATGGCAAAAATGACAAAATTTGATGTCTCGCCACAGCAAGAGAAGTTGTTGTAACTCATGCATAAAATGTTTGATCTTCCCCAAACTTCACATGTTCGATAAGAGTGCCGCCCTGAACACATCTGAAGGCCAATATTCCATTATAATGATAGCGCCACCTGCTGGCAACAGAAAGATTGGCACATATATGGAATAAACTTTGATATATTCCACTTATATTCATGAGTTTAAATGCATATTTCTCACCGTTCACCTATTTACTAAAGCCACTCGCTGCCGGTGAGCCCGGGTGCGAGGGCCCGTTCATTGCTGCTTGCAGCTTTAATTAGGGCCCGAGCACCGATGGTGTGAGGACCCTCTTGGAATTGCTCCGTTTATTATTATTATTATTATTAGGGCCCGAGCACCGATGGTGTGAGGACCCTCTTGGAATTGCTCCGTTTATTATTATTATTATTATTATTATTATTATTATTATTATTATTATTATTATTATTATTATTATTATTATTATTCTCTAAGATGAATCGCATTTTTGAGAGCCTAAACATGCTCGAAAAGTCATGAAACTTTGCACACACCTCAGAACTGGCGAAAATTTACGTCTGATATGGGTTTCAGAAGTGGGTGTGGCAAAATGGCTCGACAGCGCCACCTATACACGTTCAACGGTGTGCGCCTCGAGCTACGTTTCACGTACATGTATGAAAATTGGTATACAAATGTATCTCTCCAATACCTACAAAAAAGTCTCTTGGAGCAAAATCCGAAACCCAACATAAAGTTGGTTATTTTTAATTTTATGAGCAAATTTTGTGTCATTTTTGTCATTTCCATGCGTTGTATTTTAACGAACTCCTCCTAGAGATTAATTCAGATCAACACCAAAGTTGGTATGCCTAATCTAAAGGCCTTTGCGATGTTAAATTGCGAAGATTTTGAGTTTTCGTTAAAGGGCGTGTCCGTGGCGGCCTGGCGAATTTCGATGATTCGCCATGAAAAATGAAGTTGCTATAACTCAGACATTCAATGTCCAATCTGCCCCAAACTTCACATGCTTGATGAGACTCCGAACCTGAACAGATTGACATGCCCATATTCAGTTATAGTCATAGCGCCACCTATTGGCAACAGGAAGTGACATATTTTACACTGCGACTAACTACTCCTAGAAATTTTATGACATCAATGTCTTTTTTGTGGTCAGTCTAATCTAAAGGCATGTGCGATGTTAAGTTGTGAAGATCTTGAGTTTTCGTTAAGGGGCGTGTCCATGGCACCGTGACGAAGTTTGATGTCTCGCCGTGGGAATAAAAGATGTTATAACTCAGGCATAAAATGTCCGATCTTCCCCAAACTTCACATGTGTGATAAGAGTCTTGGCCTGAACACATGTGTAGGCCAATATTCCATCGGGTGTGGCAAAATGGCTCGATAGCGCCACCTATACACTTTCAACATAGCGCGCCTTGAGCTCCGTTTCCCGTACATGTACAAAAATCGGTACACACATGTATCACACCAATACCTACAAAAAAGTATCTTGGTACGAAATCCGAAACCCAACAGGAAGTCGGTTATTTTTAATTTTATGAGCAAATTTTGTCATTTTTGTCATTTCCATGCGTTGTATTTTAACGAACTCCTCCTAGAGATTCATTCAGATCAACACCAAAGTTGGTATGCCTAATCTAACGGCCTTTGTGATGTTAAATTGCGAAGGACTTGAGGTTTCGTTAAAGGGCGTGGCCATGACGGCCTGACAAATTTCGATGTTTCGCCGTGAAAAAGGAAGTTGCTATAACTCAGACATACAATGTCCAATCTGCCCAAAACTTCACATGTTTAATACGACTTCTGACCTGAACATATTTACATGCCCATATTCAGTTATAGTCATAGCACCACCTATTGGTAACAGGAAGTGAAATATTTTACACTGCGACAAACTACTCCTAGAAATTTTATGACATCAATGTTATTTTTGTGGTCAGTCTAATCTAAAGACCTGTGTGATGTTTAGTTGTGAAGATCTTGAGTTTTCGTTAAAAGGCGTGTCCATGGCGCCGTGACGAAGTTTGATGTGTCGCCATGGGAATTAAAGATGTTATAACTCAGGCATAAAATGTCCGATCTTGCCCAAACTTCACATGTGTGATAAGAGTCCTGGCCTGAACAGATCTGAAGGCCAAAATTCCATTGGGTGTGGCAAAATGGCTCGATAGCGCCACCTATACACTTTCAACTGAGTGCATATACACTTTCAACTGAGCACGCCTCAAGCTATGTTTCACGTACATGTACAAAAATCGGTACACACATGTAACACACCAATATCTACGAAAAAGTCTCTTGGTACGAAATCCGAATCCAAACAGGAAGTCAGTTATTTAGAATTTTCTCTGCAAAATTGGTGTTTTTTTTGGCATTTTCAGAGGTTGTACTTTAACGAACTCCTCCTAGAGATTTATTCAGATCAACATCAAACTTGGTCAGTTAAATCTAAAGGCCTTTGCGAAGTTAAATTGGGAAGATCTTGAGATTTCGTTAAAGGGAGTGTCCATGGCGGCCTGACAAATTTCGATGTTTCGCCATGAAAAAGGAAGTTGCTGTAACTCAGACATACAATGTCCAATCTGCCCCAAACTTCGCATGTTAGATAAGACTTCTGCCCTTAACAGATCTACATGCCCATATTCAATTATAGTCATAGCGCCACCTGCTGGCAACAGGAAGTGACATATTTTACGCTGAGACAAACTACTCCTAGAGATTTTTTGACATTAATGTATTTTTATGGTCAGTCTAATCTAAAGGCCTGTGTAATGTTAAATTGTGGCAATCTTGAGTTTTTGTTAAAGAGCGTGTCCATGGCAAAAATGACAAAATTTGATGTCTCGCCACTGCAAGAGAAGTTGTTGTAACTCAGGCATAAAATGTTTGATCTTCCCCAGACTCTGCATGTTCGATAAGAGTCCTGGCCTGAACACATCTGAAGGCCAATATTCCATTATAATGATAGCGCCACCTGCTGGCAAAAGAAAGAATGGCACATATATGGAATAAACTTTGATATATTCCACTTATATTTATGAGTTTAAATGCATATTTCTCACCGTTCACCTATTTACTAAAGCCACTCGCTGCCGGTGAGCCCGGGTGCGAGGGCCCGTTCATCGCTGCTTGCAGCTTTAATTATTATTTTTATTATTATTATTATTCTTCTCTAAGATGAATCGCATTTTTGAGAGCCTAAACATGCTCGAAAAGTCATGAAACTTTGCACACACCTCAGAACTGGCGAAAATTTACGTCTGATATGGGTTTCAGAAGTGGGTGTGGCAAAATGGCTCGACAGCGCCACCTATACACGTTCAACGGTGTGCGCCTCGAGCTACGTTTCACGTACATGTATGAAAATTGGTATACACATGTATCTCTCCAATACCTACAAAAAAGTCTCTTGGAGCAAAATCCGAAACCCAACAGGAAGTCGGTTATTTTTAATTTTATGAGCAAATTTTGTGTCATTTTTGTCATTTCCATGCGTTGTATTTTAACGAACTCCTCCTAGAGATTAATTCAGATCAACACCAAAGTTGGTATGCCTAATCTAAAGGCCTTTGCGATATTAAATTGCGAAGATTTTGAGTTTTCGTTAAAGGGCGTGTCCGTGGCGGCCTGGCGAATTTCGATGATTCGCCATGAAAAATGAAGTTGCTATAACTCAGACATACAATGTCCAATCTGCCCCAAACTTCACATGCTTGATGAGACTCCGAACCTGAACAGATTGACATGCCCATATTCAGTTATAGTCATAGCGCCACCTATTGGCAACAGGAAGTGACATATTTTACACTGCGACTAACTACTCCTAGAAATTTTATGACATCAATGTCTTTTTTGTGGTCAGTCTAATCTAAAGGCCTGTGCGATGTTAAGTTGTGAAGATCTTGAGTTTTCGTTAAGGGGCGTGTCCATGGCACCGTGACGAAGTTCGATGTCTCGCCATGGGAATAAAAGATGTTATAACTCAGGCATAAAATGTCCGATCTTCCCTAAACTTCACATGTGTGATAAGAGTCTTGGCCTGAACACATCTGTAGGACAATATTCCATCGGGTGTGGCAAAATGGCTCGATAGCGCCACCTATACACTTTCAACTGAGTGCATATACACTTTCAACGGAGTGCGCCTCAAGCTATGTTTCACGTACATGTACAAAAATCGGTACACACATGTAACACACCAATATCTACGAAAAAGTCTCTTGGTACGAAATCCGAATCCAAACAGGAAGTCAGTTATTTAGAATTTTCTCTGCAAAATTGGTGTTTTTTTTGGCATTTTCAGAGGTTGTACTTTAACGAACTCCTCCTAGAGATTTATTCAGATCAACATCAAACTTGGTCAGTTAAATCTAAAGGCCTTTGCGAAGTTAAATTGGGAAGATCTTGAGATTTCGTTAAAGGGAGTGTCCATGGCGGCCTGACAAATTTCGATGTTTCGCCATGAAAAAGGAAGTTGCTGTAACTCAGACATACAATGTCCAATCTGCCCCAAACTTCGCATGTTAGATAAGACTTCTGCCCTTAACAGATCTACATGCCCATATTCAATTATAGTCATAGCGCCACCTGCTGGCAACAGGAAGTGACATATTTTACGCTGAGACAAACTACTCCTAGAGATTTTTTGACATTAATGTATTTTTATGGTCAGTCTAATCTAAAGGCCTGTGTAATGTTAAATTGTGGCAATCTTGAGTTTTTGTTAAAGAGCGTGTCCATGGCAAAAATGACAAAATTTGATGTCTCGCCACTGCAAGAGAAGTTGTTGTAACTCAGGCATAAAATGTTTGATCTTCCCCAGACTCTGCATGTTCGATAAGAGTCCTGGCCTGAACACATCTGAAGGCCAATATTCCATTATAATGATAGCGCCACCTGCTGGCAACAGAAAGATTGGCACATATATGGAATAAACTTTGATATATTCCACTTATATTTATGAGTTTAAATGCATATTTCTCACCGTTCACCTATTTACTAAAGCCACTCGCTGCCGGTGAGCCCGGGTGCGAGGGCCCGTTCATCGCTGCTTGCAGCTTTAATTATTATTATTATTATTATTATTATTCTTCTCTAAGATGAATCGCATTTTTGAGAGCCTAAACATGCTCGAAAAGTCATGAAACTTTGCACACACCTCAGAACTGGCGAAAATTTACGTCTGATATGGGTTTCAGAAGTGGGTGTGGCAAAATGGCTCGACAGCGCCACCTATACATGTTCAACGGTGTGCGCCTCGAGCTACGTTTCACGTACATGTATGAAAATTGGTATACACATGTATCTCTCCAATACCTACAAAAAAGTCTCTTGGAGCAAAATCCGAAACCCAACAGGAAGTCGGTTATTTTTAATTTTATGAGCAAATTTTGTGTCATTTTTGTCATTTCCATGCGTTGTATTTTAACGAACTCCTCCTAGAGATTAATTCAGATCAACACCAAAGTTGGTATGCCTAATCTAAAGGCCTTTGCGATGTTAAATTGCGAAGATTTTGAGTTTTCGTTAAAGGGCGTGTCCGTGGCGGCCTGGCGAATTTCGATGATTCGCCATGAAAAATGAAGTTGCTATAACTCAGACATACAATGTCCAATCTGCCCCAAACTTCACATTCTTGATGAGACTCCGAACCTGAACAGATTGACATGCCCATATTCAGTTATAGTCATAGCGCCACCTATTGGCAACAGGAAGTGACATATTTTACACTGCGACTAACTACTCCTAGAAATTTTATGACATCAATGTCTTTTTTGTGGTCAGTCTAATCTAAAGGCCTGTGCGATGTTAAGTTGTGAAGATCTTGAGTTTTCGTTAAGGGGCGTGTCCATGGCACCGTGACGAAGTTCGATGTCTCGCCATGGGAATAAAAGATGTTATAACTCAGGCATAAAATGTACGATCTTCCCTAAACTTCACATGTGTGATAAGAGTCTTGGCCTGAACACATCTGTAGGCCAATATTCCATCGGGTGTGGCAAAATGGCTCGATAGCGCCACCTATACACTTTCAACTGAGTGCATATACACTTTTAACGGAGTGCGCCTCAAGCTATGTTTCACGTACATGTACAAAAATCGGTACACACATGTAACACACCAATATCTACGAAAAAGTCTCTTGGTACGAAATCCGAACCCAAACAGGAAGTCAGTTATTTAGAATTTTCTCTGCAAAATTGGTGTTGTTTTTGGAATTTTCAGAGGTTGTACTTTAACGACCTCCTCCTAGAGATTTATTCAAATCAACACCAAACTTGGTCAGTTAAATCTAAAGGCCTTTGCGAAGTTAAATTGGGAAGATCTTGAGATTTCGTTAAAGGGAGTGTCCATGGCGGCCTGACAAATTTTGATGTTTCGCCATGAAAAAGGAAGTTGCTGTAACTCAGACATACAATGTCCAATCTGCCCCAAACTTCACATGTTAGATAAGACTTCTGCCCTTAACAGATCTACATGCCCATATTCAATTATAGTCATAGCGCCACCTGCTGGCAACAGGAAGTGACATATTTTACGCTGAGACAAACTACTGCTAGAGATTTTTTGACATTAATGTATATTTGTGGTCAGTCTAATCTAAAGGCCTGTGTAATGTTAAATTGTGGCAATCTTGAGTTTTTGTTAAAGAGAGTGTCCATGGCAAAAATGACAAAATTTGATGTCTCGCCACAGCAAGAGAAGTTGTTGTAAATCAGGCATAAAATGTTTGATCTTCCCCAAACTTCACATGTTCGATAAGAGTGCAGCCCTGAACACATCTGAAGGCCAATATTCCATTGTAATGATAGTGCCACCTGCTGGCAACAGGAAGATTGGCACATATATGGAATAAACGTTGATATATTCTACTTATATTTATGAGTTTAAACGCATATTTCTCACCGTTCACCTCTTTACTAAAGCAACTCGCTGCCGGTGAGCCCGGGTGCGAGGGCCCGTTCATCGCTGCTTGCAGCTTTAATTATTATTATTATTATTATTATTATTATTATTATTATTATTATTATTATTATTATTATTATTATTATTATTATTATTCTCTAAGATGAATCGCATTTTTGAGAGCCTAAACATGCTCGAAAAGTCATGAAACTTTGCACACACCTCAGAACTGGCGAAAATTTACGTCTGATATGGGTTTCAGAAGTGGGTGTGGCAAAATGGCTCGACAGCGCCACCTATACACGTTCAACGGTGTGCGCCTCGAGCTACGTTTCACGTACATATATGAAAATTGGTATACACATGTATCTCTCCAATACCTACAAAAAAGTCTCTTGGAGCAAAATCCGAAACCCAACAGGAAGTCGGTTATTTTTAATTTTATGAGCAAATTTTGTGTCATTTTTGTCATTTCCATGCGTTGTATTTTAACGAACTCCTCCTAGAGATTAATTCAGATCAACACCAAAGTTGGTATGCCTAATCTAAAGGCCTTTGCGATGTTAAATTGCGAAGATTTTGAGTTTTCGTTAAAGGGCGTGTCCGTGGCGGCCTGGCGAATTTCGATGATTCGCCATGAAAAATGAAGTTGCTATAACTCACACATACAATGTCCAATGTGTCCAAAACTTCACATGTTTAATAAGACTCCTGACCTGAACAGATTGGCATGCCCATATTCAGTTATTGTCATAGCGCCACCTATAGGCAACAGGAAGTGACATATTTTACACTGCGACTAACTTCTCCTAGAAATTTTATGACATCAATGACTTTTTTGTGGTCAGTCTAATCTAAAGGCCTGTGTGATGTTTAGTTGTGAAGATCTTGAGTTTTCGTTAAAAGGCGTGTCCATGGTGCCGTGACGAAGTTCGATGTCTCGCCATGGGAATAAAAGATGTTATAACTAAGGCATAAAATGTTCGATCTTGCCCAAACTTCACATGTGTGATAAGGGTCCTGGCCTGAACAGATCTGAAAGCCAACATTCCATTGGGTGTGGCAAAATGGCTCGATAGCACCACCTATACACTTTCAACTGAGTGCATATACACTTTCAACGGAGTGCGCCTCAAGCTATGTTTCACGTACATGTACAAAAATCGGGACACACATGTAACACACCAATACCTACAAAAAAGTCTCTTGGTATGAAATCCGAATCCAAACAGGAAGTCGGTTATTTATAATTTTCTCTGCAAAATTGGCGTTTTTTTGCCATTTTCAGGGGTTGTACTTTAACAAACTCCTCCTAGAGATTTATTCAGATCACCACCAAACTTGGTCAGTTAAATCTAAAGGCCTTTGCGATGTTAAATTGCGAAGATCTTGAGGTTTCGTTAAAGGGAGTGTCCATGGCGGCCTGACAAATTTCGATGTTTCGCCATGAAAAAGGAAGTTGCTGTAACTCAGACATACAATGTCCAATCTGCCCCAAACTTTGCATGTTAGATAAGACTTCTGCCCTTAACAGATCTACATGCCCATATTCAATTATAGTCATAGCGCCACCTGCTGGCAACCGGAAGTGACATATTTTACGCTGAGACAAACTACTCCTAGAGATTTTTTGACATTAATGTATTTTTGTAGTCAGTCTAATCTAAAGGCCTGTGTAATGTTAAATTGTGGCAATCTTGAGTTTTTGTTAAAGAGCGTGTCCATGGCAAAAATGACAAAATTTGATGTCTCGCCACAGCAAAAGAAGTTGTTGTAACTCAGGCATAAAATGTTTGATCTTCCCCAAACTTCACATGTTCTGTAAGAGTGCAGCCCTGAACACATCTGAAGGCCAATATTCCATTATAGTGATAGCGCCACCTGCTGGCAACAGGAAGATTGGAACATATATGGAATAAACATTGATATATACTACTTATACTTATGAGTTTAAACGCATATTTCTCACCGTTCACCTATTTACTAGAGCCACTCTCTGCCGGTGAGCCCGGGTGCGAGGGCCCGTTCATCGCTGCTTGCAGCTTTAATTCTTCTTCTTCTTCTCAAGTGAAGTGACATTCAGCCAAGTATGGTGACCCATACTCAGAATTTGTGCTCTGCATTTAACCCATCCGAAATGCACACACACAGAGCAGTGAACACACACACACACACACACACTGTGAGCACACACCCGGAGCAGTGGGCAGCCATTTATGCTGCGGCGCCCGGGGAGCAGTTGGGGGTTCGATGCCTTGCTCAAGGGCACCTAAGTCGTGGTACTGAGGGTGGAGAGAGAACTGTACATGCACTCCCCCCACCCACAATTCCTGCCGGCCCGGGACTCGAACTCACAACCTTTCGATTGGGAGTCCGACTTTCTAACCATTAGGCCACGACTTCCGTAATGAAGCGCATTTTTGAGGGCCTAAACATGCTCCAAAATTCACGAAACTTTGCACACGCATCAGGACCGGCGAAAATTTACATTTGATATAGGTTTCAGAAGTGGGTGTGGCAAAATGGCTTGATAGCGCCACCTGGTTAATTTCAACGGAGTGTCCCTCGAGCTATGTTTCACGTACATGCATGAAAATCGGTACATACGTGTAACACACCAATACCTACAAAAAAGTTTCTTGGTACAAAATCCAAAACCCAACAGGAAGTAAGTTATTTTGAATTTCCTGTACGATTTTTGTGCAGTTTTTGCCGTTTCCATGCCTCGTACTTTGACGAACTCCTCCTACAGTTTTAATCGGATTATCTTCAAATTTGGTGAGGGTCATCATAAGACCTTTGTGACGTTAAATTGCGAAGCTTTTGAGTTTTCGTCAAGGGGTGTGTCCCTGGCGCCTGAAAAAGTTTGATGTTTCGCCGTGAAAACGGAAGTTGCTGTAACTCAGGCAAGCAATGTTCAATCTGCCCCAAACTTCACACGTGTGATGTGTGTTCTGTCCTGAACAAACACCCATGACCAAATTCAGTTATACTCATAGCACCACCTGCTGGTAACAGGAAGTGACATGGTTAACACAGTTATGGACTCTTTGCAAAATAATAAAAGGCATCAACAAGGGTTAAATAGGCTATATTTTATAAGCATGCTAATACATGCTAACAACATTTAGCTAAGTGCTAAAGCATGCTACTAATGCAGTGAAACAGGAAGTTGCTGTAACTCAGGCAAGCAATGTCCGATCTGCCCCAAACTTCACACGTGTTATGGGTGTTCTGTCCTGAACAAACACCCATGACCAAATGCAGTTATAGTCATAGCGCCACCTGCTGGTAACAGGAAGTGACATGGTTAACACAGTTATGGACTCCTAGGAACATATTAAAAAGTGCCAACAAGTGTTAAATAAGCTGGCAAAATGCTAGTAACCTACTAATACATGCTAGCAACAATTAGCTAAGTGCTAAAGCATCATATTATTGCAGTGAAACAGGAAGTTGCTGTAAATCAGGCAAGCAATGTCCAATCTGTCCCCAAACTTCACACGTGTGATGGGTGTTCTGTCCTGAACAAACACCCATGACCAAATTCAGTAATAGTCATAGCGCCACCTGCTGGTAATAGGAAGTTACATGGTTAACATTGTTATGGACTCCTAGGAACATATTAAAAAGTGTCAACAAGTGTTAAAAAAGGCTGGCAACATGCTAGAAACATACCAATACATGCTAGCAACACTTAGCTAAATGCTAAACCATGCTAGTGATGCAGTGAAAAAGGAATTTGCTGTAACTAATGCTAGCAATGTCCGATCTGCCTCAAATGTCAAACGTTTGACAAGAGTCCTGTCCTGAACACATCAACATGCCCATATTTGATTATATTCATAGTGCCACCTGCTGGCAACAGGAAGTGGCATGTTTAACACTGTTATGGACTCCTTGCAAAATAATAAAAGGCATCAACAAGGGTTAAATAGGCTGGCAAAATTGTATAAGCATGCTAATACATGCTAGCAACATTTAGCTATGTGCTAAAGCATGCTACTAATGCAATGAAACAGGAAGTTGCTGTAACTCAGGAAAGCAATGTTCGATCTGCCCCAAACTTCACACTTGTGATGGGTGTTCTGTCCTGAACAAACACCCATGACCAAATTCAGTTATAGTCATAGCGCCACCTGCTGGTAACAGGAAGTGACATGGTTAACATTTTTATGGACTCCTAGGAACATATTAAAAAGTGTCAACCAGTGTTAAAAAGGCTGGCAACATGCTAGAAACATACCAATACATGCTAGCAACACTTAGCTAAATGCTAAAGCATTCTAGTGATGCAGTGAAAAAGGAATTTGCTGTAACTAATGCAAGCAATGTCCGATCTGCCTCAAACTTCAAACGTTTGACAAGAGTCCTGTCCCGAACACATCAACATGCCCATATTTAATTATATTCATAGTGCCACCTGCTGGCAACAGGAAGTGGCATGTTTAACACTGTTATGGACTCCTTGCAAAATAATAAAAGGCATCAACAAGGGTTAAATAGGCTGGCAAAATTTTATAAGCATGCTAATACATGCTAGCAACATTTAGCTAAGTGTTAAAGCATGCTACTAATGCAGTGAAAAAGGAAGTTGCTGTAACTCAGGCAAGCAATGTCCGATCTATCCCAAACTTCACACGTGTTATGGGTGTTCTGTCCTGAACAAACACCCATGACCAAATGCAGTTATAGTCATAGCGCCACCTGCTGGTAACAGGAAGTGACAAGGTTAACACAGTTATGGACTCCTAGGAACATATTAAAAAGTGCCAACAAGTGTTAAATAAGCTGGCAACATGCTAGTAACCTACTAATACATGCTAGCAACAATTAGCTAAGTGCTAAAGCATCATATTATTGCAGTGAAACAGGAAGTTGCTGTAAATCAGGCAAGCAATGTCCAATCTGTCCCCAAACTTCACACGTTTGATGGGTGTTCTGTCCTGAACAAACACCCATGACCAAATTCAGTAATAGTCATAGCGCCACTTGCTGGTAACAGGAAGTTACATGTTATGGACTCCTAGGAACATATAAAAAAGTGTCAACAAGTGTTAAAAAGGCTGGCAACATGCTAGAAACATACCAATACATGCTCGCAACACTTAGCTAAATGCTAAAGCATGCTAGTGATGCAGTGAAAAAGGAATTTGCTGTAACTAATGCAAGCAATGTCCGATCTGCCTCAAACCTCAAACGTTTGACAAGAGTCCTGTCCTGAAAACATCAACATGCCCATATTTGATTATATTCATAGTGCCACCTGCTGGCAACAGGAAGTGGCATGTTCAACACTGTTATGGACTCCTTGCAAAATAATAAAAGGCATCAACAAGGGTTAAATAGGCTGGCAAAACTTTATAAGCATGCTAATACATGCTAGCAACATTTAGCTAAGTGTTAAAGCATTCTACTAAGGCAGTGAAAAAGGAAGTTGCTGTAACTAAGGCAAGCAATGTCCAATCTTCCCGAAACTTCACACGAGTGATAGGTGTTCTGTCCTGAACAAACATTCATGGCCAAACTCAGTTATAGTCATAGCGCCACCTGCTGGTAACAGGAAGTGACAAGGTTAACACAGTTATGGACTCCTAGGAACATATTAAAAAGCATCAACAAGTGTTAAATAGGCTGGCAACATGCTAGATACATACTAAAACATCCCAGCAACACTTAGCTAAGGGCTAAAGCATGCTACTAATGTAATGAAAAGGAAGTTGCTGTAACTCAGGCAAGCAATGTCCGATCTTCCCCAAACTTCACACGTGTGATAAGTGTTTTGTTCTGAACAAACACCCACGACCAAATTCAGTTATAGTCATAGCGCCACCTGCTGGTAACAGGAAGTGACAAGGTTAACGCTGTTATGGACTCCTAGGAACAAATTAAAATGTGTCAAAAAGGGTTAAATATGCTGGCAACCTTCTAGAAGCATACTAAAACATGCTAGCAACACTTAGCTAAGTGCTAAAGCATGCAACTAATGCAGTGAAAAAGGAAGATGCTGTAACTCAGACAAGCAATGTCCGATTTGCCCCAAACTTCACACGTTTGACAAGGGTCCTGTCATAAATAAATCAACATGCCCATATTCGGTTATAGTCATAGCGCCACCTGCTGGCAACAGGAAGTGTCATTTTTAACACTTTTATGCACTATTTGCAACACAGTAAAATATGCCATTGTTTGCTAATCATGCTAGAAATATTTTCAAACATTCTAGCAATACTTAGTATGTGCAAAACGATGCTATTAATACTATAAAACAGGAAGTTGTTGTAACTCATGCATACAATTCCCAAACTTACCCAAACATCACATGTTTTATAAGAGTACTGGCCTGAACACAACTAAAGGCCAATATTCAATTCTAAGTATAGCGCCGCCTGCTGGCAACAGGAAATGAATTATTTTATACTAACTTAAATATGACTTGTCTGATCTGCCCGAAACTTTGCATGTTTGGTAAGAGTCCTGGCCTGAAGAAATTTACATGTCAATATTCTGTTATAATCATAGCGCCACCTGTTGGCAGCAGGAAATGTGGCAAAAATATTTACTATTTTATAAGCATATGGCCCAACGTTCACTGTTCCTTCTATGGGCACCGGGTGGTGGTGAGCCCGAGTGCGAGGGCCCTTTCATCGCTGCTTGCAGCTTTAATTAGGGCCCGAGCACCGATGGTGTGAGGACCCTCTTGGAAAGGACTTGAGGTTTCGTTAAAGGGCGTGTCCATGGTGGCCTGACAAATTTCGATGTTTCGCCATGAAAAAGGAAGTTGCTGTAACTCAGACATACAATGTCCAATCTGCCCCAAACTTCACATGTTGGATAAGACTCTTGACCTGAACAGATCTACATGCCAAAATTCAGTTATAGTCATAGCGCCACCTATTGGCAACAGGAAGTGAAATATTTTACACTGCGACAAACTACTCCTAGAAATTTTATGACATCAATGTTATTTTTGTGGTCAGTCTAATCTAAAGACCTGTGTGATGTTAAGTTGTGAAGATCTTGAGTTTTCATTAAAAGGCGTGTCCATGGCGCCGTGACGAAGTTTGATGTGTCGCCATGGGAATAAAAGATGTTATAACTCAGGCATAAAATGTCCGATCTTGCCCAAACTTCACAAGTGTGATAAGGGTCCTGGCCTGAACAGATCTGAAGGCCAATATTCCATTGGGTGTGGCAAAATGGCTCGATAGTGCCACCTATACACTTTCAACTGAGTGCATATACACTTTCAATGGAGTGCGCCTCAAGCTATGTTTCACGTACATGTACAAAAATCGGTACACACATGTAACACACCAATATCTACGAAAAAGTCTCTTGGTACGAAATCTGAATCCAAACAGGAAGTCAGTTATTTAGAATGTTCTCTGCAAAATTGGTGTTGTTTTTGGCATTTTCAGGGGTTGTACTTTAACGAACTCCTCCTAGAGATTTATTCAGATGAACACCAAACTTGGTCAGTGTAATCTAAAGCCATTTGCGATGTTAAATTACGAAGGACTTGAGGTTTCGTTAAAGGGCGTGTCCATGGTGGCCTGACAAATTTCGATGTTTCGCCATAAAAAAGGAAGTTGCTGTAACTCAGACATACAATGTCCAATCTGCCCCAAACTTCACATGTTGGATAAGTCTCTTGACCTGAACAGATCTACATGCCAAAATTCAGTTATAGTCATAGCGCCACCTATTGGCAACAGGAAGTGAAATATTTTACACTGCGACAAACTACTCCTAGAAATTTTATGACATCAATGTTATTTTTGCGGTCAGTCTAATCTAAAGACCTGTGTGATGTTTAGTTGTGAAGAGTTTTTGTTAAAGAGCGTGTCCATGGCAAAAATGACAAAATTTGATGTCTCGAGAAGAGAAGAGAAGAGAAGAGAAGTTGTTGTAACTCAGGCATAAAATGTTTGATCTTCCCCAAACTTCACATGTTCGATAAGAGTGCAGCTCTGAACACATCTGAAGGCCAATATTCCATTATAATGATAGTACCACCTGCTGGCAACAGGAAGATTGGAACATATATGGAATAAACATTGATATCCTCTACTTATATTTATGAGTTTAAATGCATATTTCTCACCGTTCACCTATTTACTAAAGCCACTCGCTGCCGGTGAGCCCGGGTGCGAGGGCCCGTTCATCGCTGCTTGTAGCTTTAATTATTATTATTATTATTATTATTATTATTATTATTATTATTCTCCAGGATGAATCGCATTTTTGAGGGCCTAAACATACTCAAAAAGTCATGAAACTTTGCACACACCTCAGAACCGGCTAAAATGTACATCTGATATGGGTTTCAGAAGTGGGTGTGGCAAAATGGCTCGACAGCGCCACCTATACATGTTCAACGGTGTGCGCCTCGAGCTATGTTTCACGTACATGTATGAAAATCGGTACACACATGTAACTCTCCAATACCTACAAAAAAGTCTCTTAGAGCAAAATTCTAAACCCAACAGGAAGTCAGTTATTTTTAATATTATGAGCAAATTTTGTGTCATTTTTGCCATTTCCATGAGTTGTATTTTAACGAACTCCTCCTAGACACTTATTCAGATCAACACCAAATTTGGTATGCCTAATCTAAAGGCCTTTGCGATGTTAAATTGCGAAGATTTTGAGTTTTCGTTAAAGGGCGTGTCCGTGGCGGCCTGGCGAATTTCGATGATTCGCCATGAAAAATGAAGTTGCTATAACTCAGACATACAATGTCCAATGTGCCCAAAACTTCACATGTTTAATAAGACTCCTGACCTGAACATATTTACATGCCCATATTCAGTTATAGTCATAGCGCCACCTATAGGCAACAGGAAGTGACATATTTTACACTTCGACAGACTACTCCTAGAAATTTTTTGACATCAATGTCTTTTTTATGGTCAGTATAATCTAAAGGCCTGTGCAATGCTAAATTGTGAAGATCTTGAGTTTTCGTTAAGGGGCGTGTCCATGGCGCCGTGACAAAATTCAAAGTCTCGCCATGGGAATAAAAGATGTTATAACTCAGGCATAAAATGTCCGATCTTCCCCAAACTTAACATGTGTGATAAAAGTCCTGGCCTGAACAGATCTGAAGGCCAATATTCCATCGGGTGTGGCAAAATGGCTCGATAGCGCCACCTATACACTTTCAACGGAGTGCATCTCGAGCTATGTTTCACGTACATGTACAAAAATTGGTACACACATGTAACACACCAATACCTACAAAAAAGTCTATTGGTGCGAAATCCTAATCCCAACAGGAAGTCGGTTATTTTGAATTTTCCCTGCAAAATTGGTGTAGTTTTTGTCATTTCCATGCGTTGTATTTTAATGAATTCCTCCTAGAGATTCATTCAGATCAACACCAAAGTTGGTATGCCTAATCTAACGGCCTTTGTGATGTTAAATTGCGAAGGACTTTAGGTTTCGTTAAAGGGCGCGTCCATGGCGGCCTGACAAATTTCGATGTTTCGCCGTGAAAAAGGAAGTTGCTATAACTCAGACATACAATGTCCAATCTGCCCAAAACTTCAAATGTTTAATACAACTCCTGACCTGAACATATTTACATGCCCATATTCAGATATAGTCATAGCGCCACCTATTGGCAACAGGAAGTGAAATATTTTACACTGCGACAAACTACTCCTAGAAATTTTATGACATCAATGTTATTTTTGTGGTCAGTCTAATCTAAAGACCTGTGTGATGTTTAGTTGTGAAGATCTTGAGTTTTCGTTAAAAGGCGTGTCCATGGCGCCGTGACGAAGTTCGATGTGTCGCCATGGGAATTAAAGATGTTATAACTCAGGCATAAAATGTCCGATCTTGCCCAAACTTCACATGTGTGATAAGAGTCCTGGCCTGAAGAGATCTGAAGGCCAATATTCCATTGGGTGTGGCAAAATGGCTCGATAGTGCCACCTATACACTTTCAACTGAGTGCATATACACTTTCAACGGAGTGCACCTCGAGCTATGTTTCACGTACATGAACAAAAATCGGTACACACATGTACCACACCAATATCTACAAATAAGTATCTTGGTACGAAATCCGAATCCCAACAGGAAGTCGGTTATTTAGAATTTTCTCTGCAAAATTGGCGTTGTTTTTGCCATTTTCAGGGGTTGTACTTTAACAAACTCCTCCTAGAGATTTATTCAGATCAACTTGGCCAGTTAAATCTAAAGGCCTTTGCGATGTTAAATGGCGAAGATCTTGAGGTTTCGTTAAAGTGCGTGTCCATGGCGGCCTGACAAATTTCGATGTTTCTCCATGAAAAAGGAAGTTGTTGTAACTTAGACATACAATGTCCAATCTGCCCCAAACTTCACATGTTGGATAAGACTTTTGACCTGAACAGATCTAAATGCCAATATTCTGTTATAGCCATAGCGCCACCTGCTGGCAACAGGAAGTGACATGTTTTACGTTGTAACAAACAACTCCTAGAAATTTAATGACATCAACATTTTATTTTGGTCAGTCTAATCTAAAGGTCTTTGCAATGTTAAATTGTAGAGATCTTGAATTTTTGTTTAAGGGCGTGTCCATGGCGCTGTGACAAAATTTGTTGTCTCGCCACAGCAAGAGAAGTTGTTGTAACTCAGGCATAACATGTTCAATCTTCCCCAAACTTCACATGATTGATAAGAGTCCTGGCCTGAACACATCTGAAGGCCAATATTCCATTATAATGATAGCGCCACCTGCTGGCAACATGAAGATTGGCACATATTAATGACTTTGACATATTGCAATTATGTTTATGACATGAAATGCATATTTCTCACCATTCATCTTTTTACTAAATCAACTCGCTGGCGGTGAGCCCGGGTGCGAGGGCCCGTTCATCGCTGCTTGCAGCTTTAATTATTATTATTATTATTAGGGCCCGAGCACCGATGGTGTGAGGACCCTCTTGGAATTGCTCCGTTTATTATTATTATTATTATTATTATTATTATTATTATTATTATTATTATTATTATTACTTAAACATGCTCGAAAAGTCATGAAACTTTGCACACACCTCAGAACTGGCGAAAATGTACGTCTGATATGGGTTTCAGAAGTAAGTGTGGCAAAATGGCTCGACAGCGCCCCCTATACACGTTCAACGGTGTGCGCCTCGAGCTACGTTTCACGTACATGTATGAAAATTGGTATACACATGTATCTCTCCAATACCTACAAAAAAGTCTCTTGGAGCAAAATCCGAAACCCAACAGGAAGTCGGTTATTTTTAATTTTATGAGCAAATTTTGTGTCATTTTTGTCATTTCCATGCGTTGTATTTTAACGAACTCCTCCTAGAGATTAATTCAGATCAACACCAAAGTTAGTATGCCTAATCTAACGGCCTTTGCGATGTTAAATTGCAAAGATTTAGAGTTTTCATTAAAGGGCGTGTCCGTGGCGGCCTGGCGAATTTCGATGATTCGCCATGAAAAATAAAGTTGCTATAACTCAGACATACAATGTCCAATGTGTCCAAAACTTCACATGTTTAATAAGACTCCTGACCTGAACAGATTGACATGCCCATATTCAGTTATAGTCATAGCGCCACCTATAGGCAACAGGAAGTGACATATTTTACACTGCGACTAACTACTCCTAGAAATTTTATGACATCAATGTCTTTTTTGTGGTCAGTCTAATCTAAAGGCCTGTGCGATGTTAAATTGTGAAGATCTTGAGTTTTCGTTAAAAGGCTTGTCCATGGCGCCATGACGAAGTTCAATGTCTCGCCAAGGGAATAAAAGATGTTATAACTCAGGCATAAAATGTCCGATCTTCCCCAAACTTCACATGTATTATAAGAGTCCTGGCCTGAACACATCTATAGGCCAATATTCCATCGGGTGTGGCAAAATGGCTCGATAGCGCCACCTATACACTTTCAACATAGCGCGCCTCGAGCTCCGTTTCAAGTACATGTACAAAAATCGGTACACACATGTAACACACCAATACCTACAAAAAAGTCTCTTGGTACGAAATCCTAATCCCAACAGGAAGTCGGTTATTTTGAAATTTGCCTGCAAAATTGGCGTTGTTTTTGCCATTTTCAGGGGTTGTACTTTAACGAACTCCTCCAAGAGATTTATTCGGATGAACACCAAACTTGGTCAGTGTAATCTAAAGCAATTTGCGATATTAAATTTCGAAGGACTTGAGGTTTCGTTAATGGGCGTGTCCATGGCGGCCTGACAAATTTTGATGTTTCGCCATAAAAAAGGAAGTTGCTGTAACTCAGACATACAATGTCCAATCTGCCCCAAACTTCACATGTTGGATAAGACTCTTGACCTGAACAGATCTACATGCCAATATTCAGTTATAGTCATAGCGCCACCTATTGGCAACAGGAAGTGAAATATTTTACACTGCGACAAACTACTCCTAGAAATTTTATGACATCAATGTTATTTTTGTGGTCAGTCTAACCTAAAGACCTGTGTGATGTTTAGTTGTGAAGATCTTGAGTTTTCGTTAAAAGGTGTGTCCATGGCGCCGTGACGAAGTTTGATGTGTCGCCATGGGAATAAAAGATGTTATAACTCAGGCATAAAATGTCCGATCTTGCCCAAACTTCACATGTGTGATAAGGGTCCTGGCCTGAACAGATCTGAAGGCCAATATTCCATTGGGTGTGGCAAAATGGCTCGATAGCGGCACCTATACATTTTCAACAGAGTGCATATACACTTTTAACGGAGTGCGCCTCAAGCAATGTTTCACGTACATGTACAAAAATCGGTACACACATGTAACACACCAATATCTACGAAAAAGTCTCTTGGTACAAAATCCGAATCCAAACAGGAAGTCAGTTATTTAGAATTTTCTCTGCAAAATTGGTGTTGTTTTTGGCATTTTCAGGGGTTGTATTTTAACGAACTCCTCCTAGAGATTTATTCAGATCAACATCAAACTTGGTCAGTTAAATCTAAAGGCCTTTGCGAAGTTAAATTGGGAAGATCTTGAGGTTTCGTTAAAGGGATTGTCCATGGCGGCCTGACAAATTTCGATGTTTCGCCATGAAAAAGGAAGTTGCTGTAACTCAGACATACAATGTCCAATCTGCCCCAAACTTTGAATGTTAGATAAGACTTCTGCCCTTAATAAGATCTACATGCCCATATTCAATTATAGTCATAGCGCCACCTGCTGGCAACAGGAAGTGACATATTTTACGCTGAGACAAACTACTCCTAGAGATTTTTTGACATTAATGTATTTTTGTGGTCAGTCTAATCTAAAGGCCTGTGTACTGTTAAATTGTGGCAATCTTGAGTTTTTGTTAAAGAGCGTGTCCATGGCAAAAATGACAAAATTTGATGTCTCGCCACAGCAAGAGAAGTTGTTGTAACTCGGGCATAAAATGTTTAATCTTCCCCAAACTTCACATGTTCGATAAGAGTGAAGCCCTGAACACATCTGAAGGCCAACATTCCATTATAGCGATAGCGCCACCTGCTGGCAACAGGAAGATTTGCACATATATGGAATAAACATTGATATATTGTACTTATATTTATGACATTAAATGCATATTTCTCACCGTTCACCTATTTACTAGAGCCACTCGCTGCCGGTGAGCCCGGGTGCGAGGGCCCGTTCATCGCTGCTTGCAGCTTTAATTATTATTATTAGGGCCCGAGCACCGATGGTGTGAGGACCCTCTTGGAATTGCTCCATTTATTATTATTATTATTATTATTATTATTATTATTATTATTATTATTATTATTATTATTATTATTATTATTATTATTATTATTATTCTCTAAGATGAATCGCATTTTTGAGAGCCTAAACATGCTCGAAAAGTCATGAAACTTTGCACACACCTCAGAACTGGCGAAAATTTACGTCTGATATGGGTTTCAGAAGTGGGTGTGGCAAAATGGCTCGACAGCGCCACCTATACACGTTCAACGGTGTGCGCCTCGAGCTACGTTTCACGTACATATATGAAAATTGGTATACACATGTATCTCTCCAATACCTACAAAAAAGTCTCTTGGAGCAAAATCCGAAACCCAACAGGAAGTCGGTTATTTTTAATTTTATGAGCAAATTTTGTGGCATTTTTGTCATTTCCATGCGTTGTATTTTAACGAACTCCTCCTAGAGATTAATTCAGAACAACACCAAAGTTGGTATGCCTAATCTAAAGGCCTTTGCGATGTTAAATTGCGAAGATTTTGAGTTTTCGTTAAAGGGCGTGTCCGTGGCGGCCTGGCGAATTTCGATGATTCGCCATGAAAAATGAAGTTGCTATAACTCAGACATACAATGTCCAATGTGTCCAAAACTTCACATGTTTAATAAGACTCCTGACCTGAACAGATTGACATGCCCATATTCAGTTATAGTCATAGCGCCACCTATAGGCAACAGGAAGTGACATATTTTACACTGCGACTAACTACTCCTAGAAATTTTTTGACATCAATGTCTTTTTTGTGGTCAGTCTAATCTAAAGGCCTGTGCAATGTTAAATTGTGAAGATCTTGAGTTTTCGTTAAAAGGCGTGTCCATGGCGCCATGACGAAGTTCGATGTCTCGCCAAGGGAATAAAATATGTTATAACTCAGGCATAAAATGTCCGATCTTCCCCAAACTTCACATGTGTGATAATAGTCCTGGCCTGAACACATCTGTAGGCCAATATTCCATCGGGTGTGGCATAATGGCTCGATATCGCCACCTATACACTTTCAACATAGCGCGCCTCGAGCTCCGTTTCAAGTACATGTACAAAAATCGGTACACACATGTAACACACCAGTACCTACAAAAAAGTCTCTTGGTACGAAATCCTAATCCCAACAGGAAGTCGGTTATTTTGAAATTTCCCTGCAAAATTGGTGTTGTTTTTGCCATTTTCAGTGGTTGTACTTTAACGAACTCCTCCTAGAGATTTATTCGGATGAACACCAAACTTGGTCAGTGTAATCTAAAGCCATTTGCGATGTTACATTGCGAAGGACTTGAGGTTTCGTTAAAGGGCGTGTCCATGGCGGCCTGACAAATTTCGATGTTTCGCCATGAAAAAGGAAGTTGCTGTAACTCAGACATACAATGTCCAATCTGCCCCAAACTTCACATGTTGGATAAGACTCTTGACCTGAACAGATCTACATGCCAATATTCAGTTATAGTCATAGCGCCACCTATTGGCAACAGGAAGTGAAATATTTTACACTGCGACAAACTACTCCTAGAAATTTTATGACATCAATGTTATTTTTGTGGTCAGTCTAATCTAAAGACCTGTGTGATGTTTAGTTGTGAAGATCTTGAGTTTTCGTTAAAAGGCATGTCCATGGCGCCGTGACGAAGTTTGATGTGTCGCCATGGGAATAAAAGATGTTATAACTCAGGCATAAAATGTCCGATCTTGCCCAAACTTCACATGTGTGATAAGGGTCCTGGCCTGAACAGATCTGAAGGCCAATATTCCATTGGGTGTGGCAAAATGGCTCGATAGCGCCACCTATACATTTTCAACAGAGTGCATATACACTTTTAAAGGAGTGCGCCTCAAGCTATGTTTCACGTACATGTACAAAAATCGGTACACACATGTAACACACCAATATCTACGAAAAAGTCTCTTGGTACAAAATCCGAATCCAAACAGGAAGTCAGTTATTTAGAATTTTCTCTGCAAAATTGGTGTTGTTTTTGGCATTTTCAGGGGTTGTACTTTAACGAACTCCTCCTAGAGATTTATTCAGATCAACATCAAACTTGGTCAGTTAAATCTAAAGGCCTTTGCGAAGTTAAATTGGGAAGATCTTGAGGTTTCGTTAAAGGGAGTGTCCATGTCGGCCTGACAAATTTCGATGTTTCGCCATGAAAAAGGAAGTTGCTGTAACTCAGACATACAATGTCCAATCTGCCCCAAACTTTGAATGTTAGATAAGACTTCTGCCCTTAACAGATCTACATGCCCATATTCAATTATAGTCATAGCGCCACCTGCTGGCAACAGGAAGTGACATATTTTACGCTGAGACAAACTACTCCTAGAGATTTTTTGACATTAATGTATTTTTGTGGTCAGTCTAATCTAAAGGCCTGTGTAATGTTAAATTGTGGCAATCTTGAGTTTTTGTTAAAGAGCGTGTCCATGGCAAAAATGACGAAATTTGATGTCTCGCCACAGCAAGAGAAGTTGTTGTAACTCGGGCATAAAATGTTTGATCTTCCCCAAACTTCACATGTTCGATAAGAGTGCAGCCCTGAACACATCTGAAGGCCAATATTCCATTATAGTGATAGCGCCACCTGCTGGCAACAGGAAGATTTGTACATATATGGAATAAACATTGATATATTCTACTTATATTTATGAGTTTAAACGCATATTTCTCACCGTTCACCCATTTACTAGAGCCACTCGCTGCCGGTGAGCCCGGGTGCGAGGGCCCGTTCATCGCTGCTTGCAGCTTTAATTATTATTATTATTCTTCTCCCGAATGAATCGCACTTTTGAGGGCTTAAACATGCTCAAAAAGTCATGAAACTTTGCACACGCGTCAAACCTGGTAAACATTTTCGTCTGATATAGGATTCAGAAGAGGGTGTGGCAAAATGGCTCGACAGCGCCACCTATACTAAGGAAATCAACAGCCTTCCAGCTGTGTTTCACGTACATGCACCAAAATTGGCACACATATGTAACACACCAATACCTACAAAAAAGACTCTTGGAGCAAAATTCTAAACCCAACAGGAAGTCGGTTATTTTTAATATTATGAGCAAATTTTGTGTAATTTTGGTCATTTCCATGTGTTGTATTTTAACGAACTCCTCCTAGAGATTTCTTCAAATCAACACCAAATTTGGTATGCCTAATCCAAAGGCCTTTGCGATGTTAAATTGTGAAGATCTTGAGTTTTCGTTGAAGGGCGTGTCCGTGGCGGCCTGGCGAATTTCGATGATTCGCCATGAAAAATGAAGTTGCTATAACTCAGACATACAATGTCCAATCTGCCCCAAACTTCACATGTTTGATGAGACTCCGAACCTGAACAGATTGACATGCCCATATTCAGTTATAGTCATAGCGCCACCTATTGGCAACAGGAAGTGACATATTTTACACTGCGACTAACTACTCCTAGAAATTTTATGACATCAATGTCTTTTTTGTGGTCAGTCTAATCTTAAGGCCTGTGCAATGTTAAGTTGTGAAGATCTTGAGTTTTCGTTAAAAGGCGTGTCCATGGCGCCGTGACAAAGTTCGATGTCTCGCCATGGGAATAAAAGATGTTATAACTCAGGCATAAAATGTCTGATCTTCCCCAAACTTCACATGTGTGATAAGAGTCCTGGCCTGAACACATCTGTAGGCCAATATTCCATTGGGTGTGGCAAAATGGCTCGATAGCGCCACCTATACACTTTCAACATAGCGCGCCTCGAGCTCCGTTTCACGTACATGTACAAAAATCGGTACACACATGTAACACACCAATACCTACAAAAAAGTCTCTTGGTACGAAATCCGAAACCCAACAGAAAGTCGGTTATTTTGAATTTTCTCTGCAAAATTGGCGTTGTTTTTGTCATTTTCAGGGGTTGTACTTTAACGAACTCCTCCTAGAGATTTATTCAGATCAACACCAAACTTGGTCATTTAAATCTAAAGGCCTCTGTGATGTTAAATTGCGAAGATCTTGAGGTTTCGTTAAAGGGCGTGTCCATGGCGGCCTGACAAATTTTGATGTTTCGCCATGAAAAAGGAAGTTGCTGAAACTCAGACATACAATGTCCAATCTGCCCCAAACTTCACATGTTAGATAAGACTTCTGCCCTTAACAGATCTACATGCCAATATTCAGTTATTGTCATAGTGCCACCTGCTGGCAGCAGGAAGTTACATGTTTTACGCTGCGACAAACTACTCTTAGAAATTTTTTGACATTAATGTATTTTTTGTGGTCAGTCTAATCTAAATGCCTGTGCAATGTTAAATTGTGGAGATCTTGATTTTTTTGTTAAAAGGCGTGTCCATGGCGCCATGACAAATTTTGATGTTTCGCCACAGCAAGAGAAGTTGTTGTAACTCAGGCATAAAATGTTCGATCTTCCCCAAACTTCAAATGTTTGATAAGAGTCCTGGCCTGAATACATCTGAAGGCCAATATTCCATTATAATGATAGCACCACCTGCTGGCAACAGGACGATTGGCACATATATGGAATACACTTTGATACATTCCACTTATATTTATGAGTTTAAATGCATATTTCTCAGCATTCACCTAATAACTAAAGCCACTCACTGGCGGTGAGCCCGGGTGCGAGGGCCCGTTCATTGCTACTTGCAGCTTTAATTTAATATGGAATTAAAAGTGTCAGTAAAGAGCACTGGGATAAAATATGTGATGTATAAAGTTAAATAGCACTAATTTGTGTTTTGTTAAATTATTAAACTAGGCAATTTTTGTTTTAAATCTTATTTAATTGTAAGTATTTAGGATGCATATAATCAGTAGTGGCTAGTGAATATAAATGTAGGTACAGCAGATTCTGGGGTCATAGCGTTCCCACTTTATATTAAGGTGTCTTTAACTACTATATACGTATGTCAAAAAAAAAAAACATATATCATATACCATATATATATATATATATATATATATATATATATATATATATATATATATATATATTTACTATTTTATTTGGTACAATGTACTTATCGTGTTCATGTTGTATTGCAAAGCATTTTTACAGTTACTGAGATGGGGTACAGTTAAAGTTAGGGACATGTTTGGTGGGTTAAGGGGTAAATGTATAGGGTCAACAGTGTAATTATAGATGTAATCACAGATGTAATCACAGAAACTAACTGCACATGTAATTACATGCAGGTATTTTAGAATTTATGTACAATGTAAAAACATGTACGTTCACAATAAGTTCACTTTATCAAATAATTTAAATGTCAGTACAAAGTAGTGTAAAACACTGCATATAAAGTGCTCTTTAGCCATGATTCTCATCCACTAACATTATTAGAGTGATAGACTGCAACGGTTTGACTTACAAATCTCAATTTGTGTTCTACTGAAGAAACAAAATCACCTACATCTTGGGATGCCCTCTGGTTAAGCAGATAAACATAAAATTTTCATTTTTGGGTGAACTATCCCTTTAAGTTTCAAAATAAATACATATTTATTTATGATTTACCACTCATAAGCAGAGTTTAGTGTGGTTGCATAATTTAGCCTGAGGGTGGTGCTCTAACGTTGGTTGACAGGCTCCAAGTACACATGCATGTTACCTTAAAATTAACATTAATTTAATGGTGCATTTAGTGTGTTTGAATATTGACTTAGAAATGGTGCGAGTTGTGCAGGAAATCAGGAGAGAAAAAGAAAGCCATGTCAATTCTCAGAACAAACACAACAGAAGGCTATTCAAATGAGCAAATTTAAACTAAAGGATTTATACTCTAACTAATTTGATAACTCCTCCACACATCCCCCTGCACCTGATACAGATGAACAGATGTGTTCACAATCTAACTTTTTAGTTGCTGAACTAATGGAGACTGTAAACAAGTTTTTGATGCGGATGGATTGTTCCATAAGGTTTACGTAAAAAACAAGTGGGGCAGATTGATTTTTGACCCTATTAATCTAAATTAGGGCACACTGCATTTCCATTTTACATCAGAGATTTACATTTGAAAAATGTTGGGCGATGTTGAACTCAGGACGGCAAAGGCACCTGCTGCCCCTTTTATAACGATAGCATAGCTATCATAGCAAAATGTGTTCTATTTAATTGCTTTAAAGAAAAATGCAAAAAAAAAAAAAAAAAAAAATTAGCAGTATAGCAAATATATGTGTAAGGGTTAATAGAGTTTGAAAGCCCAGGACCAAAATGCCCATGGCAGAAGAAACACTGAATTATTATTATTATTATTTTTTTTTTAATTAACATCTGTTCTTCTTTCCAAAAAATTTGGTGCGATGTATTCAAGATTGCATGCTCTACAATGGACATTGATATTTTTGGAGAGTTAGCACAATTATTCCTGCCTTTTGAAATCTTACTTTTATTTGTTAAGAGCACACCTCCCTTCAAATTACTATTGAGGCAGCTCTTCAGTGATTGTATTTTCTTTATGAGAATAAGACATTTTGGAAAAATAACTTCATTTCATGGATGTCTTGTGGCTTAAATGCACAAATGTGAAAGTTCTTAAACTGTGGAGGCATTTCTCACCATTACTCTTCCTCGTCTCCTCCTTTGTGAGTTTCTGCTGTGCTGTGGCTTTTTGCACAGCCAAACCCTTTCCTGAGACCTCTTTCACTGATTCGCTGCTGATGACAGAACCATCCTCACTTGGCAACCTACTGCAAGTAACCATAGCAACAAGGAACAGCAGTAAGTTGGTGCATGTGTGAAATGAGAGGATGGTTATGTCATTTTCTTTGTCTGCATCCTCATCTCAAACACATACATATAAATTAAAGGACACACAATCAAACAGATAAACACATTTACTTATACCGAATTTTTGTGGTCCTAAAACTAGAGTATTGATTGGTTTTGATTGTGAACATTTTATCAGTCAATTCAGACATTCTGGACTAGTTAATCATGGCTTTAAAAATGGCTCACTGAAACACAGTTAAAATACAGATTAATAAATCCTGGACTATGTAGTCGTTAACTAAAATAAATTAGATTAATTTAAAACCAGTTGTGCTAATCTGAATTAGCATGACAAAGGTTGTCTATAAAACATGGAATGAACCAAGAAAAGTTTTAAAATTGTATGGAACTGAGCAGCAAATCTAAGGAAAGCATTGGCAACAGAAAAAAAGGACTGCAATAAAAAAACAAAAAACAAAAAAACAGCCGAACAAGAGAAATATTTTTTAAATCAAGCAAAATAAACTGCATACATCAGGTGTGGAATAAGAGAAAAGGAATGCATGGAAATATGTTCTTTCAGTCGACCCTTTTCACAAGACACGTTTTACGGTGATCAGCATCTTATTATATTTGTATTTTTTTTTAATGTACAATTATAACACTATTATAAAAAGAAAGAAAGGTCCATCAGGTGTTCACAGTGAGAGAGAGAGAGAAGAGAGAGAGATTATTCAGGTTTTTCGTAGTTTTTCATAGTTTTCATAGCGGTATTTCATAGTTCAAAAGAAGGATGGGGGGTTGCATCTAATCATAGATCTGCATCAGTTAACCTGCTCAGTCATGCGACTGAAGTTCAGGATGCTCACCATCAAGCATGTTGTATCTCAAATCAGGTCCGAGGACTGGTTTGTCATGATAGATCTCAAAGACGCATAATTCCATGTCTCCATCCTTCTACAACACAGGACGTTTCTGAGGTTTGCTTTCTGGGGCGAAGCATACCAATATCGAGTATTTGCGTTCAGCCTCGCACTCCCACCAAGTGTGTGGATGCTGCTCTGACTCCACTGCAACTGCAGGATTCAGATTAGAACGTACTAGCACCCTGCCTTCTCATCCAGCACAGCCTACTCCATCTGACATCACACAAACACCGGTTGGCTCAAACTCTGAGAATAGGGCGAATGAGGTCGAGATGGAATTTTCAAATCTACACGCGCCGCCTTCAGCTTTTTTAAAAGGTAAATTATGCATTTAATTTACGAAATCTTAAATGTGAAGTGTGGCTATTAAAACGTTAACAGCATGTGAGCGTATGAGTTTCTTGATTTGTGACTCATATAATAGGATTTGTGCACCTGCAGTGAAGGATTCGAGAAGGTGTAACTATTGTGTTGTGTTTGTGGAAGAGGAAAAAAAATCTACAAGTTTGCAACTTTTGTCTGTGACTTCAAATTTACTGATGCACATGTGTGGCTATTCTCTACAACTAAAAATTCCACTGTCACAGACGCTCAGTTGTTTTTCACCAAAAATACCTTCATACACTTTATGTGCACTTTCGGTCTTGTGGACTTACAATATGTATATAGTGATACAAATTAATTTATAATATGCTTGTGAAAACAGCTGTTCAGTATAATCACACTGAATTCAGCAACCCTCTTATTGCTGTGAGCATATGCTGATTCTTCTTTCTGAGGATAAGTTGAATTATGGGTGTTGGTTTTAGGGAACTCTGTATAAATAAATAAATAAACACCTCTGTCCTTCTCTTTGTTTACGCTTCCCTCACTCCGTCATCTTTCATAACTTTATGATGATTTAGTATTTCCCAAATTCCTGACTATTGAAGTCGGTGAAAGAACTCTTAATTGAATCACTCTATGACATATACACTTCTGGTCAAAAGTTGGAAGTAATGCAAAAAAAAAAGAAGTCTCTTATTAAACCAAAACTGAAATTATTTGATCAAAAATAAAAATTATTTGTAGTTTTTTTTTTCTTCTTCTTTTATTTATTTATTTTTTTACAGTAAGAACATAATACTGCATTATAAAAACATAATAATACCCCAAAAACTATTAAGCAGCAAAAACCTAATTAGTTAATCATAATAAAAAATATTTCCTGCACACCAAATATGCATATTATGTTGATTTCTGAAGGATCATACGACACTGAAAACTCAAATAATGGCTGCTGAAAATTCAGCTTTGCCATCACATGAATGAGTAACATTTAAAATATGTAAAAACATTAAATAATAATAAATAAAAAAAAAACTTGGAGCCTGTTCTTCTGTATGCACACTTGTTGAGCATAAGCAACTTCTTATCCCAAAAATATTATCCAAACTTTTGATCTGTAGTGTAGTTCTTGAATTGCTTATATAATTCAGCTGAAGCTGAGTTACGCACTGAATGCATTTCTCCAGAAATTATAATTAGATCCATATATAATTAGATCCATTTATATCACACTCCTCCATGAAAGTAACTGAAAGCTACAGTGCTCATCCAACCATATGAAATTCATTAACAGTCAGTCACCTTAACTATCAGACAATATTTTAAACAGGCCAGTGATCTCATTAACACAGTGTTAAGATCAAGCTGACATACTGAGCATTGATTTTTCTTTAAAAAGCAATTATCAAACAAGTCTCTGTCACTATATTCATTATTTCACCCTCTTGAACACTATTTAGCGTCTCTAGCTTATGTCTTCCATGACAAGTAGTTTTGTGGGCCTGTGTCAAATAACAGCATTACTGTTAGTGCTGTGACATGAATACTGAGTATTTGTAGCATGGCATAAGAGTTAGGTTTCTTCACACATACCTTTTCCTTATCTCACTGTTCAGGCTCTTCTTTGAAGTGGATCCATCTTGGCGTGCAAGCTTATCTAGGGACAGAGGGGCATCGCGAATTGGGTGGGGCAGAACCATAGTCTCCTGGGTAACCGCGAGGATCTCCTCATCACCACCCTGCTGACCCAGATGTTGCTTGCCATAGTCAAACCCCTGAACAGGCTAATCAAGGAGCAAACATTCACATATTTGATTAGATATATGAAGGTTATATAATATAAAAAATATTTAAAGGGGTCATATAATGCCATTTAAATTTTTCCTTTCTCTTTGGAGTGAAAAAAGCTCTTGGTGCATGAAGAAAATCTGTTAAGTTGCAAAGACTAAAGTCTCAAATCCAAAGAGATATTCTTTATCAAAGTTGAGACTGCCACGCCCCCTAAAATGGCTCATTCAAACATGCCACCACGTCTACATCACCATGTGGAAATATTTGTGTAATGCGGCCCAAATGTCCATGTAAAATAAGAAGGTGTGGTTTCAGTAACTTTCTTTGCAACTTTACAGATCTTCTTCATGCACCAAGAGCTTTTTACACTCCAAAAAGAAAGGAAAAATTGAAAGCGCATCATATATCCCCTTTAATTTTTTTGTAGAATGTCAAGGTTGCCTCATACAATGAAAGCATGAAGTGTTCGTTTCGAAACATTCCTGTTTTTATTCACTTTTATTGTATGGAAAAAATTTGCCAGGACACTCCACTAAATATATACTTTTATGTTCCACAAAATAGTCTTACATGTATGGAATGACACAAAATATTTTTACTTTTTTGGGTGAACTAACCCTTTAATTGTGCAAAATCATTAATACTTGTCCCTAAGATCTGTCTATTCTACACATCATCTTTAACACTGTGTGCACATCTGGAGTCCAGAGCAGCAGGTGAGATGATTGAAGAGCTGAATAATTACCTGAGGGTAATAACCCACGTCTCTCCAGTAAGCAGTCTAAATGAGAGAAAACAGCATGAAGAGTCATCAATTATTTCTATCTCTCTCTCATACACTCTCTTGGGATGTTTTCCCAGAGGCAAAGCATGTAAGAGTTTGAGGAAAACTGTTGATGAAGCGACTTTAAAATATGCTGAGTGTACAAATAGCATAATGAGTTACAATGAGAGAGTTAAACCGCAAAGTGGTGCCTTATGGCAAATGGTCAAAAAGCAGGATGTTCATCCAGTCACTGCTTTACCTTGACTCGAGGGTTGAAGTTTCCAATGGGATCGCTTTTGAAATCGCTCTTGTTTTTGTGACACAGCACCGTGGTGATGATGATGATGATGAGGGTCACTACACCAATGGGTGTTAGCACTGCAGCAATGATCCACAGGTTGTGGGGTGGATTTTTCACTATGGCTGCATGATGGGAAACACTGTTAGTCACATTAAATATTTTACATATTAAACTGTGATTTTTCAAATTGTGTTGCTAAATATTTTGACACAAAAATATTTTGTTTGTACAACAATTATTTTGTTAGTGAAAAAAAAAATCCAGGTTAAATAATATTACAATATTACAATTACAATTACAATTATTATTTTATTTTATTTTTTTAACATTTACAACAAAATACATTGCTCATTAAAAAACGTACTCGGTTACTAAACGTAACCTCGGTTCTCTCTAGAAGAGCGAACGAGTACTGTGTCTTAGCTAAGACGCTACGGGAAAAGTCTCTTTTCACGAAATACTGAAGCAAAAAATTATCCTTAATTTTGTATTTTTGTATAGCGCATTTGCAGCAGTACACAGCCATAGGCGAGACCGCTTGTTCGCTCATTGGCTTGTTCTGCGGCAACTGCACAGCCTATCGAGCGCAGGCTGATGCAACATCAGACCAATAAGGGCGCTTCGCGCCCTTCTTGCCACTTCCCACCGAAACGGGTGTGGCCCAACCTATAAAAGGAGCTCGAAAAGGCTGACTCACCTGGTTTATTTCATCGCCGAAGCGAACCAGAGTGAATCGTATGCACGGCAGAGAACGCAGTACTCGTTCGCTCTTCTAGAGAGAACCGAGGTTACGTTTAGTAACCGAGTACGTTCTCTTACGAGAGCTCTCTCGTACTGCGTCTTAGCTAGGACGCTACGGAAACCCAATGTAAAACGCCGTGCGTGTAGGGATCACACACCAATAAACCTGAAGCAACGCCCAGGATTTACAGTGCAGTCACCTGAGGGACTCACAGAGAGTCCAGGACAGGAAGCGGGGAAGCCCTCCGTCCCAAATCTAGCAGCATCCGTAGATGCGGCAATATGACATCACACAGCCGAGGCAAGGCCTGACCAATGTGGCAATGCGGGTCTTACACAATACTGCCCATATAACAGTCGGCAGCGCATAACGCTCACGAACTCAGAGTTCCCTTCAGGGCCCTGATTCGACTATACCGACAGCAGCCTTGCTTGCAAGGCGGGAACCTCCAGGTTATAGAACCTGATAAATGTAGACGGCGAGGCCCAACCTGCCGCCATACATATATCCTGCAAGGAGATCCCAGTAGACCACGCCCACGACGAGGCGACGCCCCTTGTGGAGTGTGCTCTGATGCCCAGCGGGCACTGAAGGCCCCTGGAAGCGTAAGCTAACGCTATAGCGTCAACTATCCATCTGGATAGAGTCTGTCTCGAAACAGCCATTCCCTTGGAACGTCCACCGGACGAGACAAACAGCTGCTCAGTCTGTCGAAAGGCAGCAGAGCGAGACACATAAGCTCTTAAAACCCTGACAGGGCAAAGAAGACTCGAGTCTCCATCCTCTCCTGACACCGGCAGGGCAGACAGGGCAATAACCTGAGCCCGACATGGCGTGTTGAAGGATTTCGGCACATAACCGTGCCTAGGTTTGAGTATGACCTTTGAGTCATTTGGCCCAAACTTCAAGCACGACTGGCTCACCGAGAGCGCGTGCAAATCACCCACACGCTTCACTGAAGCGAGAGCTAACACGAATACTGTCTTGAACGACAGATGCTGAAGGCTAATTGATTGGATAGGCTCAAAAGTGAAGTGAAGTGACATTCGGCCAAGTATGGTGACCCATACTCAGAATTTGTGCTCTGCATTTAACCCATCCGAAGTGCACACACACAGAGCAGTGAACACACACACACACTGTGAACACACACCCGAAGCAGTGGGCAGCCATTTATGCTGCGGCGCCCGGGGAGCAGTTGGGGGTTCGGTGCCTTGCTCAAGGGTACCTCAGTCGTGGTATTGAGGGTGGTGAGAGAACTGTACATGCACTCCCCCCACCCACAATTCCTGCCGGCCCGGGACTCGAACCCACAACCCTTCGATTGGGAGTCCGATTCTCTAACCACCAGGCCACGACTTCCCAAAAAAGGGGAACCCTTCATGGCCTCCAAAACTGCCGCGAGGTCCCACATAGAGACTGACGGAGGTCTGGGAGGATTCAGCCTCCTAGCTCCTCTAAGGAAGCGGATGACCAAATCATTCCTTCCTATTGACTTACCGAGCGCTGTTTCAGAAAACGCTGCGATGGCCGCCACATAAACTTTGAGCATGGATGGGGCTCTGCCCTTATCCAACAGCTCCTGTAGGAAGGAGAGAACCTCCGTCACCTCACAACTAAGTGGTGAACATCCTCGAGCTGTGCACCAGCTGGAGAACACCGACCACTTTGAGGCATACAGACATCGTGTCGACGGAGCTCTAGCCTGAGTGATGGTATTTAGCCCTCCCACCGCGAGATCAGCGGGTAACCGTTGAGCACCCACACATGGAGGGACCGCCACTCCGGTTGAGGGTGCCAAATCGAACCCCTGGCCTGCGAGAGGAGGTCCCTCCTCAACGGTACTGGCCACGGGGCGTCATCTGCTCACTGCATCAAATCTGGGAACCATGGTTGGTTCTTCCAAAGAGGTGCTACAAGCAGTATTGAACATCTCGTTTCTCTCACCCGTTCCATCACCTGCAGAAGGAGGGAGACGGGACGGAAAGCATAAAGCGGGCAGCACGGCCATTTCCGTGACAGCGCACTTTCGTTCTTGGAAAAGAACGCGGGGCAGCGAGCGTTTTCGTGGGACGCGAAGAGGTCCACCTCCACCCTGCCAAATCTCTCCCTCAACAGCCGGACTATTTGCGGGTGTAGAGACCATTCGCCCGTAGGAACATTGCCTCTTGACAGCCTGTCTGGACCCAGATTCTGTAGCCCAGACACATGCACTGCCCTCAGCGAACGCACGTTGCGCTGAGCCCAAACCAGGAGGCGTTCCGCCAGCCTGTACAGGTTTCGGCGCCCGAGACCGCCCTGGCGATTTATGTAGGACACCACAGGCATGTTGTCCGAACGGACTAAGACGTGGTGGTCCTTGATTTGGGGACAAAAGCGCATCAGCACGTTCTCCACTGCCAGCATTTCCAGACAGTTGATATGATGGAGCTTTTCCCGTTCTGACCACAGGCCAAAGGACGGTCTGCCCTCGAGCAGCGCTCCCCATCCCGAAGTGGGGGCGTCCGTCGACACCATCTTCACATTCGGGGAAGTCCCCAGGCTTACACCTGATTGGTACCAGCCGTATGCTGTCCAGGGTTTCAGGGCTGTGATACAGCTCTGATTGACCTTGAGACGCAGTCGGCCAGACACCCACGCTCTGCGCGGCACCCGCGCCTTCAGCCAGAGCTGCAGGGGGCGCATGCGGAGCAGGCCCAGCTGCAGAACCGGAGATGCTGAGGCCATGAGGCCCAGCACCTTCTGACAGTGTTTAAGCAAAACGGTCGCGCCGCGGCGGAAAGAACTCGCTGTGCGCTGAATGCCCAACGCGCGCTGTGGTGACAGCCGCGCCGTCATGGAACACGAGTTCAGAACTATACCCAAAAACAGAATCGTCTGACTGGGGTTCAGCGAACTCTTCGCCCAATTGACACTGAGACCGAGCTTCTCGAGGTGATCGAGTAAACCGGCCCTGTGCTCCACGAGCTCCGCTCGTGATCGAGCCATAATCAGCCAGTCGTCCAAATAATTCAGCACTCGCATGCCTCTGAGTCTAAGAGGAGCAAGCGCTGCATCCATGCACCTCGTAAACGTACGAGGAGCCAGGACAAGCCGAACGGCAGGACTGTAAACTGGTATGCCTGGCCCCCGAAAGGCGAATCTCAAATATCACCTGTGACTTGACGCTATCTGTATTTGAAAATACGCGTCCTTCAGATCTATTGACATGAACCAGTCCCCTCTGCGAATCTGCGCGAGGAGCTTCCTGGTCGTAAGCATTCTGAAACTGCGTTTCATCAATGCCTTGTTCAGCTGTCTTAGATCCAGTATGGGCCTGGACAGGTGAGTCCACCGTCTCTCTTGGGCGCCAGAAAGTATCTGTTGTACAGCCCCCCCTCGCTTTGAGCTTGAGACACAGGCTCTACAGCCCCTTTGCTCAACAGTTTTGATATTTCGGCCCGAAGTATGTGTGCTACTTCTGTTTTGACCGTAGTTTCGACGCGCGCTAAGAAGCGCGGAGGACGTCGAAAAAAACTGTAGCGAGTAGCCTCTCTTTATAATGCCTACCACCCAATCCAAAACCCCTGGAAGCACTGACCATGCATCTGCATGAATGACTAAAGGCTGGATGCGAAGCGCGCTCTGTTGACTGGGCAACGGCGGCGCTTGGGTGCGCTGCACCATGGGCGTTACGCCTGTGGCATTTGAGGCGGGGAGCGTGCTGATCACAGCGGGCAGATCGCTCGTCCTCGACCCCATCCTGGTGCTTAACCGATTGGGGGAGGGCTGAGCGGGTCCCGTGGGACTCGTGATGTCTGCGAGTAACTGTGGGCTGCAAGCGTGCACATTTACCACTTTCGACTCGCTGTCTGCCTGGGCAGAGCGTACGTGGGTTTCGTTTTTACAGAAACCACGCGCCGTGTGTGACATAGTGTCTGTGGGTACTGAGGAGTGGGCATGTTTACTATGTGGCGCGCGTGACCGATCTTAGCCGATCTTATGTGCACGAGCCCTGTGTGCAGGGCTGTGCTTACATGTGGAGATGGGCACTGAGGAGTGGGCATCGTCACTACATTTATAGCACCATCGGCCGTGGCCGGACGAACGTGCACGGGTTTCGTTTTTACAGAAACCACATGACGCGTGTGACATAGTGATTGTGGGCACTGAGGAGTGGGCACGCTTACTATGTAGTGCGCATGATCGACTTGAGTCGCTTTTATGGGCGCGAGCCCTGTGTGAAGGGCTGTGCTTATATGTGGAGATGGGCACTGAGCAGTGGGCATCGTCACTACATTTATAGCACCATCGGCCGTGGCCGGGACACCAGAAATTACACCTTTTTCGGGAAATATCTGGGTAGCCATGATAACGGTTTTTGTGTGCAGGCAAACGGGCAACCGTACAGGCTTGCGCATTGCAAAAGTCGCTGAAACAGTCACAATCCCTGGAACTGAAACAGCGGCGCGCTTAGGTGAGAGCCCGGCCACAGCGGAACTCGTACACCGGCACTTCGATGAAGCAGCCATCGTGTGTAGTGCAGACGCGGCGTCATGCAGCAGGCATAGATGGCTTTCCTAGGATGGCTTCGGGGCTCCCGGCCTCACCGTAATCCTCTGCCGTGGTCCCCGCGGTGCGGGGTGACGGCCGATAGAGCGAGAACGGGGGTCTCGAGCTGCGTTGCTGAAGCTGTTGTGATAACGGCTTTTGTGTGCAGGCAAGCGGGCAACTGTGCAGGCTTGCGCGTTGCAGAAAACGCTGAGACAGTCACAATTCCTGGAACTGAAACAGCGGCGTGCTTGGGTGAGAGCTCGGCCACAGCGGAACTCGTACACCTGTGCTTCGATGAAGCAGTCATCGCAAGTAGTGCAGCCGCAGCATCACACAGCAGGCTTTAGATGGCAACACCGCTTTTGCCGCCGTCCAGCAGAGGGCGGACAAAGGTGCGTCGCTATCGCCTGTTCCACCGGCAGAAGTGACTAGTAGTTCCTGTTTTTAGCATCATCCAGTGTGGAGAATGCTAGTGAGACAGACGAACGAGTTCGCGCTGAATATGGAGCGTTCCAAGCCTTCGCCACCTCTTCGTGAAGCTCAGGAAGAAATGAGGCGGGCTTTGAGAAGTACGCTCATCCGAAAGGAAAATACCATCCAGCCGAGAACGAGAGGGGGGGCGCTGGTGCAGACCACTCGCGGCCGAGACTCGTCGCGGCCAACGTGAGCACTCGCCCCGGCTCCTTCTCGATGTCAGCTCGTCTGCTGGGCTTCTGAGCAGAAGGCGCGAGATCCTCGGAGCTCGCCCAGCCCTCATTGCCCGAAGCTAGCAGAGAGCGTGTGTCCTCTTCCCCCGACGCGGCCCTGAGATCGACTTCCTTGGACGACGCGCCGGCAAACAGCGGGCGCTGCCCACCGGGAAGCGATGCAGAGGGGGCCGGTGAAGCAGGGCGAACCGGCGAGCTCGGTTGAGCTGAAGACGGTTCCGGAATCCGCTGGAAGCGACGCTTTTACGGCGCCTCAGCGCAGCGGAGAATGCAGGCTCAGAGAAAAAGGCCAGGCGAGTCCTCAGAGTCACCATGGCAACAGCTCGCAGTGAGGGCATCCGCCGTCAGTGAGCGCGAGCGCTGCATGATCTTCACCCAGGCAGGAGACACAGATGACGTACCGGTCTCCCTCGCTGAGTGGGGCTCTGACGAGCCGCAGGAAGGCATCTTAAAAAAGACGCGAGCTCTTTTACGAGTGTGTGTCGCAGGGCAAGCACACACACACATAAAGAACAGTTGGATATAACAGAATTGAAAGGATATGTGCGCCGGACAGCGCAGCAGGAACGGCAGTAGAAGGCGGCGAAGGCCAGCAGCTTCAGAATGGCTCGTCCCGCTGATATGCTTCTCAGACGGCGCTTGCTTCCTTCGTGATCCAGCGATGCGTGAGCTTCGCTGAAGAGATGAAAAATCAGGTGAGTCAGCCTTTTCGAGCTCCTTTTATAGGTTGGGCCACACCCGTTTCGGCGGGAAGTGGCAAGAAGGGCTGTTGCATCAGCCTGCGCTTGATAGGCTGTGCAGTTGCCGCAGAACAAGCCAATGAGCGAACAAGCCGTCTCGCCTATGGCTGTGTACTGCTGCAAATGCGCTTTACAAAAATACAAAATTAAGGATAATTTTTTGCTTCAGTATTTCGTGAAAAGAGACTTTTCCTGTAGCGTCTTAGCTAAGACGCAGTACGAGAGAGCTCTCGTAAGAGAACCATGTATACAGGTACATCTCAATAAATTAGAATGTTGTGTAAAAGTTCATTTATTACAGCAATTCAACTCAAATTGTGAAACAATTGTTGTGTATTAAATAAATTCAGTGCACACAGACTGAAGTAGTTTAAGTCTTTGGTTCTTTTAATTGTGATGATTTTGGCTCACATTTAGCAAAAACCCACCAATTCACTATCTCAACAAATTAGAATACTTCATGAGACCAAAAAAAATTGTGATTTGTTGGCCTTCTGGAAAGTATGTTCACTTACTGTACATATACTCAATACCTGGTAGGGGCTCCTTTTGCTTTAATTATTGCCTCAATTTGGTGTGGCATGGAGGTGATCAGTTTGTGGCACTGCTGAGGTGGTATGGAAGCCCAGGTTTCTTTGACAGTGGCCTTCAGCTCAATACTTTTTTTTTTTGGTCTCTTGTTTCTCATTATCCTCTTGACAATACCCAATATATACTTGATGGGGTTCAGGTCTGGTGAGTTTGCTGGCCAGTCAAGCACACCAACACCATGGTCATTTAACCAACTTTTGGTGCTTTTGGCAGTGTGGGCAGGTGCCAAATCCTGCTGGAAAATGAAATCAGCATCTTCAAAAAGCTGGACAGCAAAAGGAAGCATGAAGTGCTCCAAAATTTATTGGTAAACGGGTAGAGTTACTTTGGTTTGAAAAAAACACAATGGACCAACACCAGCAGATGACATTGCACCCCAAATCATCACAGCCTGTGGAAACTTAACACTGGACTTCACTCAACTTGGGCTATGAGCTTGTCCATCCTTCCTCCAGACTCTAGGACCTTGGCTTACAAAAGAAAAACAAAACTTGCTCTCATCTGAAAAGAGGACTTTGGCCCACTGGGCAACAGTCCAGTTCTTCTTCTCTTTAGCGCAGGTAAGATGCCTCTGATGTTGTTTGTGGTTCAGGAGTGGCTTAACAAGAGGAATACGACAACTTTAGCCAAATTGCTTCACACGTCTGTATGCCTTGACCCCAGCCTCAGTCCATTCCTTGTGAAGTTCACTCAATTCTTGAATCGATTTTGCTTGACAATCCTCATAAGGCTGCAGTTCTCTTGGTTGGTTGTGCATCTTTTTCCTTCCAATCAACGTTCTGTTAACATGCTTGGATACAGCACTCTGTGAACAGCCAGCTTCTTTAGCAATGAATGTTTGTGGCTTACCTTCCTTGTGAAGGTAGTCAATGATTGTCTTCTGGACAACTGTCAGATCAGCAGTCTTCCCCATGATTGTGTAGCCTAGTGAACCAAACTAAGAGATCATTTTGAAGACTCAGGAAACCTTTGCAGGTGTTTTGAGTTGATTAGCTGATTGACATGTCACCATATTCTAATTTGTTGAGATAGTGAATTGGTGGGTTTTTTGTTAAATGTGATCCAAAATCATCACAATTAAAGAATCAAAGACTTAAACTACTTCAGTCTGTGTGAACTGAATTTATTTAATACACGAGGTTCACAATTTGAGTTGAATTACTGAAATAAATGAACTTTTCCATGACATTCTAATTTATTGAGATGCACCTGTATCTAAATAAATTATGTATCTGATGATAACATCATGTCTGTTTTTCAATCATTTCAACATTTAATCTGCTTTAATTTAAAAAAAAAATCAGATTACATTTTCTTTGTGAAATGGCAATGTAGTTGTTCTTTATAATAGTCAATTTATTTTTAGATCATCATTCAGATTATGACATTCAGACCACAACAGGTGTCATGATGGTCATAGACAAGGAGATTTACCTTTGATTCTCTAAGCTGATTACTCACTAAAAACACACAAATCATGTTTTCAAGTAAATTTTCAATTTGATTTTGATGTGAAAAAGTTGTTTACTTACTTTTTAATTAGTCTAATTAGTCTAACACCATTATTTGTTCATTCAGAATGAACTTGACTAGCAGAATGACTAGCATGTGAACAGAGCAATGGAGGTACTGCCTCCTCTCACATGAAATGTTCTGGGTTTGATTTAGGTTAAGTATTGCCAAAAATATACATGCAATATGTATCATAATGCTGATTACCACAACATATTTTGATAATATTTTTTTTTTGTGTCTTAGTTGGAAAAAAAAATATCTTTAGTTATGTATATTTTTATAAGTTTCTTTTTTTAATCAAATTAAGCAATTCTGCATATAGTAATATAGCTGTAAGCAAAATTTTGGTCCCACTTTATATTAGTTGTCTTTAGTGACTATGTACTGTAAGGTACGAGTACGTGAAATTAAAATAAAATAAAATAAATAAATAACAAATTAAATCAGTGAATGAATGAATGATTGAATGCTAGGTACAATGTACCTATTGTGTTCATTTTGAATTGCAAATCACATTTGTGTTTCTGAGGTGGGATACTGTATAAGGTTAGGGACAGGTTTGGTGGTTTGATTAGGTTTAAGAGTGGGTGTAGTGGTAGGGTCGACAGTGTAATATATAATATAATTATAAGTGCAATGTTAAAATATTTACTGATATGTACACAATAGTGCATTGTATTAAATGATTAATTTAAAAGTAAGTAGTTAAAAACACAAAATAAAGTGGGTAAAACATTTCTATAATTCTAGTAAAACCTGAAAAGAAAGTAATTTTTACCTTCTGCCTGCAGTTGAACAATGTATCCCAGTGTGAGTGCCATGGTCTGTGAGTCCACTGTGTTCAGAAGCTTGGCTGCAGATGTGCCAAGCAGTGGGGTCCCATTTTGCTGGATGTAGTAGGTCATCTCAGCTGGGTTTTTTGGCCCATGTACACGCCTGATACTAACCATCTGAATGCAATGAAACACAGCTTGATCACTTCATGTAGACACATTTTCATTTAGCAAACCTTAAAAGTTGATTATTTTCCATCAAAAAATTCCACCAAAAGGGAGACTGGGGTGTGTGGTTACACTACAAGATTAATTAATTAGAAATGAGCAACAGGCATGAAATCGCAATCATACATGAACACCTTCTGAGGTAACAGAAGAGGTTATAGAGTAGATGTTTCTGTGTGAAAATATGAAGCATTTGTTGTTGCTGGTTCATAATTGGATTTGTGCAGAAAATCTATCCATGTTTTCTGATAGTATTACACCCCACCCCACCAACTTTTACAACTCATCCCAGTAGCGGAGCAGTTTACCAACAGTACTCTTTGTAATTGACAATCATTTACACAGTTTAAGAATACACTGTAGATTTCTAAACTACTTTCATTTTAAGTACATACATATGGAAATATCACAAAGTTCAAGTCAGCCATGTTCTACAGCTTGAACAAATGCACATGCCTGACACAAATTTGCTCATCAATTGCGTATAACTAATTCTGGAAAACAGATTCACATAACCTAGAAATGTATAAAGTAGGGTCCAATCATGAGTCCTTTCTTATGGCATGTAGATGTGTTTTCCAGAATTAATTATATTTTTCCAGAATTATTTATTTGTTTGCAATTATTTTGCTTAATTAGCACTTTCAATTGTGTTAGGTCGCACCTGGACAGTGTAACTTCCCACCGTTGCTGCCCGCTTAAAGCGAACACCTTTCTGGTGGGCCACCATAAAGAGTTCAGCCAACCGCTCCTCCATCAGACTAGCAAAACTATGGTACTGTCCTTCCAGAGAGGAGTTTTCCACATCCTGAATCACTGTGGAGACGTGGAGAGAGGTTAAAGTCCACTGTTTAGTAGAGTTTAGCTCCAACTCTATCAAACACACTTGAACAAGCTAATCAAGGTCTTTAGGATTACTAGAATATTACAGGCAGGTGAATTTGCTAAGGGTTGGAGTTAAAATCTACAGGATGATAAACCACACGGTCTAGAGTTACTGCTGAACCACTGCAGGCTTGCGCACACTAATTACTTCTCAGTGATGTAGAACTTTGTCAATATCAGGGGAAGTCCAGAGAAACCTCAAAAAGTTCCTGAGAACTAGCATTACTAAAAAAGATGCTCAAAGCTGGATTAACTATGAATAATTAGACAGTATAACTGGTTCAATTAAACTGAGACAGTACAGAATATCAATGTGTTTATAATAGGGCTGGTAAGCGATTCAAATTTTTAATCTAATTAATTACATTATGTGGTGATTAATTAATTTAATTAATCACACATCAAATTTGGAGAAATTACTCTGAAAAGATGATACTCTAAATAATAAACTAAAACTGCGAGTAGGTGGTGGTAAATGTCTTAATGATTAAGTCATCGAGTCATTTATTCATTCGTTTGATTCGTTCAAATGGCTGATTTATTCAGGAGTGAAGTAAAGGGTTCTTTATGAATGATTCATTGAATCATTAGGCTTGTTCGCCTTGAACATCAGACCGATCAGTGTGTGACATCAAAGTACCGCAACTATCAAAGCCAACGCGACTATGGCCAATGGTTCAATGTGCCAAATGGTTCACCAAATTCGTTCAAAACGTGAATTAAGAAATGAAATGGCACTGTAGGTTGCTCAGGGATGAACAGTTCTGATTTGTTTTATATTTATTGTTGGCAAAATTGAGCAAAAAAGACAACAATTTGTCAAAATAACACAATATTAACTTCTTAATGAACTTTTGCATAAGATGAGTATTACATTTGCACTTGTGTGATATTGCACTTAGCCTACAGCTCATGTGATATTTCTTAACTATGTGATGTAAATATGAGACAAAATAGGCGGCATTTTGCCATATCTTGAATTTTAGGGACATTTTCTAGGCTCCATCACACAGTGGGTTGTTGCCGGGTCTCATATTAGTCATCAATCGACTGTATGAAATGGCAGATGATCCACATAGGTCTGAGGCAGGGCGAGTGCATTAAATGCGTTAATAATTTTAATGCGTTATTTTTCTCCATAATTAATTAATCTAATTGTTTTAAATTACCAGCCCTAGTTTATAAAGAACAGAAAGAAAGATAAATGATCTAATCTTGGCACAGAACAGCAGCATGTTATTATACAAACCCAATGGAGCAAATTGCTGAAGTACTGATCATGTATAACACAAATGTGCGTAATATATCACAACACAAAACATCAACAATTATTATGTTTATTTGTGAATTCTTGATTTAGACTTAAACTTTCCTGTCATCTAGCTTTTGGAATTGTGTGATAATAGTTAATTATGTGAGCTTTTAGGAATATATAAGCATATACTATAGATCTTAAAGAAAACAGACACAAAGTAAAATCCACAAAACCTATTATGATTTTATACCACATTACTCCATTCTTCCTCTGAATGAAGCTTTTTCACTCATACAGCTACTAATGAACAACATCAATAAGACAATTACCTGTGATTATCCAAAATGGCCTGGTTACTACAGATGTGTTAAGGTTGTAGTATTCCAGAGCTGAAGAGGAAAGATAGTGAGAGGGAAGAGAAAGAAAACAAGATAAACTTGTAGAGAGTGATACTAGATAAGAAAGCTTGTTTCCAAAGACATTGCTTTGATTCTAGGTCCAGAGGCTTATCTAAGCACATCTACTCTCCAGCAGACAGTACAGAAAGTCTAACTGCATTTCCAAAATTAAACATGTACTCAATTGCATACTGGCAGTGTGTGATTAAAGGTTCATGAAGACATGGTATCTTTATGGCAGAATCACTAAGCAGACTGTAAAATTTCAACAGCTGTTGAATTACTTTACTCCATTAAAGTCTACTAAGGATTAATCTGAAGAACAGCAGCCTAAGTTTTTTGACCAGTATTTCATCATATGTATATATATATATACAAACACACAGAACAAAATTATAAATGCAACACTTTTGTTTTTGCCCCCATTTTTCATGAGCTAAACTCAAAGATCAAAGACTTTTCTCTATTAACACAAAAGGCCTATTTCTCTTAAATATTGTTCACAAATCTGTCTAAATCTGTGGTACTGAGCACTTCTCCTTTGCCAAGATAATCCATCAACCTCACAGATGTGGCATGTCAAGATGCTGATTAGACAGCATGATTATTGCACAGGTGTGCCCCTTAGGCTGCAACAATAACAACAATAAAAGCCCAGTCTAAAATGTGTTTTATTGTATTGGGGGGATCTGGGAGGGGTTGGACCAGTCAGTATATTTATATATGCACTCACTGGCCACTTTATTAGGTACACCTTGTACCGGGTTAGACCCCCTTTTGCCTTCAGAACTGCCTTAATTCTTTGTAACAGTCATCAGTATTTTTGGTCCATATTGACATGAGAGCATCATCCAGTTGCTACAGATTTGTCGGCTGCACATCCATGATGCGAATCTCCCGTTCCACCACATCCCAAAGGTGTTCTGCTGGATTGAGATCTGGTGACTGTGGAGGCCATTTGTGTAAAGTGAACTAATTGTAATGTTCAAGAAACCAGTCTGGGATGATTTGAGCTGTGTGACAAAGTGCATTATCCTGCTGGAAGTAGCCATCATAAGATGGGTACACTGTAGTCATAAAGTGATAGACATGGTCAGCAACAATACTCAGGTAGGCCGTGGCATTTACACAATGCTCAGTTGGTTAAAATGGGCCAAAAGTGTGCCAAGAAAATATCCCCCACACCATTACACCACCACCACCAGCCATTGAGACAAGGCAGGATGGATCCATGCTTTCATGTTCTTTCATGAATGTCAACAAAAACATCGAGACTCATCAGACCAGGCAACGTTTTTCCAATGTTCTGTTGTCCAATTTTGGTGAGCCTGTGCAAACTGAAGCCTCTCTTTCCTGTTCTTAGCTGACAGGAGCGGCAACCGGTGTGTTCTTCTGCTGCTGTAGCCCATCTGCTTCAGGGTTAGATGTGTTGTGCATTCAGAGATGGTATTCTGCATACCTTGGTTGTAAAGAGTGGTTATTTGATTTACTGTTGACATTCTATCATCTCTAACCAGTCTGCACATTCTCCTCTGACCTCTAGCATCAACAAGGCATTTTTGTCCACACAACTGCTGCTCACTCGATATTTTGTCTTTTCCGGACCATTCTCTGTAAACCCTAGCGATGGTTGTGTGTGAAAATCCCAGTAGATCAGCAGTTTTTGAAATACTCAGACCAGCCGTCTGGGACCAACAACCATTCCAGTTCAAAGTCATTTAAATCCCCTTTCTTCCCCATTCTGATGCTCAGTTTGAACTTCAGAAAGTCGTCTTCACTACATCTAGATTCCTAAATTCAGTTTCTCCATGTGATTGGCTGATTAGCAAACCTAATTAAGTGGAAGGCGAGTGTGTGTGTGTGTGTGTGTGTGTGTGTGTATATATATATATATATATATATATATATATATATATATATATAAAATCAGTGTTGGGGAGTAACTAGTTACATGTAACGGCGTTACGCAATTTAATTACAAAATTATTTTAACTGTAATTAGTTACAGTTACTACGAAAAAATGAGTAATTAAATTACAGTTACTTATTAAATTTTTAACGATTACAAAGGGGATTACATTTGAATATTTACACACATCCACATACCGATTTAACTGATTTCTTTACCAAATTGCACTGACTATTCTGAGACAAACCGCCCTAATAATTTCCAGGATGCGGAAATACAGTCTGGTTCGTAGAATCCAGTCATAAAAACGGAATGCCTAACGCGGACGGAATATGCCATATTTTGGATGACTAAATCAAAAGTAGGTCAGTACACTTGAATCAAAACATGACATGGACTAGTGTCTGTGAATATAAAGCCCCAAAAATGCAATATATGACTTGCACATTCTGCGTGTCTGTGGAAATCAGGCGCGGACTGGACACCGGGAGAACCGGGACAATTCCCGGTGGCCTGGCAGCCGATTTTGCCCCACTATTTAATATCATTATTGTATAATTGCCTGCCGAATGTACTAAAGCGATCATTTGCGAATCCGCAATTTGATAATTAAATCTCTAATAAGTCATGAATTGTAGTCATGACTCGCGCGCTCTCCGCGCCTCCGCCAAACGGTTTGGATAAGACTCAGAGTAATCAATGTGAGAGAGAGAGAGAGAGAGAGAGAGAGAGAGAGAGAGAGAGAGAGAGAGAAGCAGAACTCCTGTTCAGGGGTTCAGGTCAGTTTCATCTGTAAAGATGCTTTTTTGTCTTTGTTTTTTTAATCAAGCAGCAGCAGCACGTTGCTCATCAGTCATCACTCAAAATACTATATAAAGGACATCATTATTATCTGTTGTAATGTTACAGTAGTAATTTAGCTGAAAAAAAATTCAGATTTATTTTATAGGTTTAGGGGGAGCTACGACAGACAACAACACAACCCTTACGAAAATTAACATATTAATATTAAACTATAAATCCAGAGAAAATGGTTACTATTGTTTAACTGTGATAACCAAAAATGTAAAATTATTTTACAAATGTATTTATTTAAAAATAAATACAAATTTATATAGGCTAATAAAAGCATGGTAATTTTTTGTAAGGGAAAAACATGACTCGTGTACAGTATTAGGATTTTTCTATAAAGATATTGTAGTATTGTAGAGTATTGTATTGTAAAGTATAGTTTTGTTCAATCTTGAGTATTAAAGTCATGAGAGAGATGGATAACGGCGCAAAATAAAGAGACTGAAGAGAAAAATGGAAGTGAAGGTGCAGTTCAGGAGAGAACTTTTAATTATTTTGCATGTCCCCAAATTAAAGATTTAAAATAGATAAAAAATAGTTTTGTCCATGAATTTGTCTGTATGAGTTTGAATTTTCCTGTCTGAATTTTTTTCCCAGTCCGCCCCTCCTGTAAATTAATGGCAAAGACATGGTTTCATTTACTACACATGCCTACTGAAGCTCGCAGTGTTTAAAACCTCTGCTGCCTCAATATAGGAGTACACGAGCACATAAACATAATTTCTAGAACTGCCCTGTGTCACTTCATGTGCATTTTACTTATTTTGAGAAAACTATCATCATATACAAAGAAACAGCAGTTTAAAAAAACACCAATGTTTCAGGAGTTTATTACACAGAATACGTCACATGCTTATTAGATAACTGTATTTAAGTTGATGTATATGCTTTTATTTATTATTCTTTAATTTTCACAAATTTAGAAAAGTAATCAAAAAGTACTCAGAAGTAATTAGTTACATTACTTTAATAAAGTAATTGAAAAAGTTACACTACTATTACATTTTAAACAGGGTAACTTGTAATCTGTAACCTATTACATTTCCAAAGTAACCTTCCCAACACTGTATAAAATGTAGTGTTTATAAAATAATTGTTAATGTTTTTTCATGTCTTTATTATACATTTTAGTACATTTCCCTGACCAAAATGATAACCAAAAAAACTGTTTTTACTTTCTGTTTTGAACATCTGTTAATTTAAACATGTATCAAATTTATTATAGACAAACATACAACAAATTAAGAATGTATGTATGTATGTATTTATTTAAGCAATTTTTGCAAACTTCATTCGTTTTAAGCATTGTATGCACTTAGGCCCTGTCCACACGGAGACGCGTTTAGCTGTATACGCATACATTTTGTATTGTATAGGCATTTCGTCCACATGGATCCAGCGTTTTCAACAGCAAATCCATATACAGTCTTTTCTATTTTTACAGTAAAGCTCTGGCTTTGTGTGGATGTAGCCTTAGTCAGCAGCGAGTAATCACAAGCCTCATATTGCTTTTATGCAGCAGTACAATAAATAAGAAGTTAAGATTTAGCAACTTATGTCACTTTAGACATAATATTGCCAGTTACTTTTTTTTTTTCAAAATTAGTTCCAAAAAATGTCAAAGTAGGATCAGTTGCATGTCTCAGAGCAACATGTTGTAGTGGTGTCTCTCATACACCTGTATGAATAAGTGTTGTCAGATTAATCTGTTAGGTACATGACTCACTCAAAAAGTCTGAATATTCCTACTTCCCAACAATTTAGAATTCGAAAAGCAGTACTTGAAATGCATGAGTGACGTGATTGATGTTGTTTGATTGGATGTACTGTATGACTAGAATGAATTATTACACACATGCATGCCTTTTAGAATGCACTTTTTTAACTATCTCAAAGTATATTATTCAACAAATAGTACATTCTTACAGACACACTCCGTTAACACTGAGTTAAGACAATGGAGGATGTGTACTCTTAGAACAGATGTCCAAAAATTGTCAGCTTGTCACTGGGGCGGTACCGTGAAAAATAAATATTTACACCTTTAAAGGTTCATTTACTCTCAGGTATTAATATATACCTTTTAAGTTGTCCCTTTCAGGGTTCTGCCCAAGGGACAAGCTTTTGTACCCTTAAAGGCACAATTGTTGCACATTTTTCTTTTTTATAAATCCAGTGGTCAAATGCAGTGTGGCCTCACAATTTTCAGTGTAATTATATCCATCTGATTAATGACTATTGTTTGAGTGAATGTCCACAAAACAGGAAGACTTTCTGAATGTATATAAAGCCGTAGACTATTTTTGAAAGGATTATTTAAAAGATGAAAAAGAGTAATTAGGGAGAATCAATAAATTATGAATCATTTATTGCTATTTTGTGAATAATATGTAATCACGCAATTAATAAAAGAAAAAAATCTACTGTAGTCTGATTACGAATATTTTAAAATATAATATAATTTCAAGTACTTTATTTTTGGAATCTGATTACGTAATCCAGATTATATGTAATCAGGTACTACTACCCAGCTCTGTGTATCATGATGTTTTGGCCATAATCCAGCCCTAGTCCTGTAAATAAATGTATTTCACTGTCAGGCACAGTGGCAGAATTTTTTCTTTACCGGTGCTAATTCTGACATTTTTCACTGTTAAAGTAAATAAAAATAAAACTTGACCCTCTAACACTAGTACTCTCTATTCTATTTAATTGTTTTCTTTTATTTATTAAAAAAACCTGACCCTCCAACACTAGTACTCTCTATTCTTTTATTTTTATTTATTATTTTAAAAAATGGCCCTCTAACACTGGCTCTATTCTATTTCTTCTCTATCTACTTTTCATTGTTTTTATTTCTTATTTAAAAAAATAATAGTAATGATTGTTTCTATTGTCCTGATTTGTAAGTCACTTTGGATAACAGTGTCTTCTAAATGATTAAATGAGAGGAGAGTGAGGTGTGTGATATTCTCACATTACATTTGCTTGTGGAACCATGTTCTTTCCACACAGACACACACATGAGTATATCTGCAATTCCCTACTGTTAATAATTTTTCCCTGTAATTGGATTTGATGTGCGTGCTGTGCCCTGGCCCATGTACTGTATGCATGAACCTGTTTCTGCCTCCTCTTAACACTACAAACCAAACAGAAACCACTTCCTCTCTCTGCTAGAAAATCTTATTTTGACTGTAAAATGTTAATGATCATAAAATATAAATAAAAAATCAACATCTGACAAAGCATCTGTAATATGGTTTGCTATAAATAACATGTAGGCCTAAAACAAAAAGGTTCAGCTAATATGTGTTTCTGTTGATGTATGCGCATTCTGGCTTCCCAGACATTATTACAACAGCGATGAGAAAAAGAAAAAAAAAAAACCCCACCCGGTCAAATCATTCACTCTTGTTCAACGCGAATCCTGTATTCTGGAATATGAGCAGTCATTTATTCCGTCATCTCCCCGGGTCAGTGCGTGCGCACAGATGAGATCTGAATAGCACACGTTAATATGTGTTTAAACTAAACTAATTTAAGCTTTGTCAGTTTAAACATTTAAGAGCCAGAGGACGCGAGCTTGCGCGCAGTGAGAAGATTTGTGTGCGTGCGCTCATCCGGCGCGCGCAAATATTAAGCTCTCTCTGAAGTATTGTTTAAATGGACAAATTCAGACAAGAATTATGTCAAAATGCCCGTCTTGGTAAGTATCCTACAGCAGACGGCTGAACGTAGGCCTACTGTATCAGTGCATTCTCTTAAAGTGACAGTCTTTAACAGCAACAGCAACAAAAAAAAGAAATCACTCACTGCTCTTGATTGAAAAGCTTTTGTAACTTTAATAAAGAACAATCTTTAATTTATACAGTCAAATATGCAATGCTGTTTTACATATGATTACTTTATTCAATTTCTGTAGCCTACCTAAAACCTTATGCTAGACCTATCTAGACCTCTTTTTTTTATTACAAAGTATAGTTTTTCCATAAACATAGCACATACCGAACCAGGGGCGTCATGCATTCATGATTTTTGAAGGGGCACATTTGGGGGGGGGGGGGGTAGTTGGAGTATAAGTCATTCTACGAAAGCACTGTATAACTGATATAGGCTTATTTTTTTTATTATTTTTTTTCCTTTTTATTCAAAACAATTCCAAACATGCTTAATATATCAGGAAATATCTCGTTTCTCAAATATGTGTAAGTAAAAGCGTTTTGCACCTTTATAGATTGTTATTTGATCAATATATGGAAATGTAGTGTAATCTATTAACTACACATAAAAACCTGACTTTTTAAGTGCCATATCATGCCATAAAATATTTTTAATACGACAGAATTTGCATCTAATGTAAATTTTAATAACAATATTGTAAGATACTTATTTTAACACTTTCATTTTACAGAGAGTAAAGAACATTTACATTATCAAAAAACATTTTCATTCAGTCTAGCCAGAGTTCAGGCTAGAACTCAGGCTAGATCAAAAACTCCCATTAAAATCACTGAAGCACTTTACATTATGAAACGAATATCTTACTTACATTCGTACGCACATCTGCACTTTTTGTTGTTTCTGATGAGAGAATTCGCTAAATAATTCAGTCAGCGAGCAAGTGAACAAAACACCGCGTTTCAGTGATGACTCTTCTGGACGTCTCTCATTGGCCATTGCATCCATAAGCGCAACAGAATAGTTTCTGATTGGTTATCATGAAGCGTTGTACGAACGCGTCTGTCTCTGGTTCAGCGCCAGCCAGCGAACGCAGATTTGAATTTAGCAGCTGATGCTGTGCACTGAATGATCTAACCGATGTGATTGTATCAAATATATAAAAAATATTATTCTGCAATTTTTTTTTTTCGTTTGGAAGCTGCATTTAAAATCCACTTGGCTCAGAAATCTGAGGGGGCACGTGCCCCCTCACTTTGAATGGGCACGACGCCTCTGTACCGAACTGTACCGAAACCGTGACTCTAAAACCGTGAAACAAACCGAACCATGAAAAAGTTGAACCGTGCCACCCCTAATATATATATATATATATATAGTAGGAGCAACAACCAGGTCTGGATTTTATTTTGAGTTTTGGTTTGTGCGTGACAGTCGTCCGTGTGGGGCTGTCATGCTATTTTCAGTTGTGTTTATTTTGTTATTAAATTATTTTAAAGTGTTCGCCGGTTCCCACCTCCTTCCTGATCTACGAACTTTGTTACAATGAACAAAAAAATTTACCATAGTGAGTCATACTCAACTGAATTATATAACCATCTTTATTATTTATTATTTGTCAATTCTGTATAGTGTAGCAACACTATTGCCAAAAGGAATATAAAAGGAAATAAAAAGTGTAACAATTGCATATGTTTGTATACATACATACTGTACTTACAGGTTTGTATATGTATTGTATGCCTGAGGAATGCCAAGGAAAACTTACGCTCAGCTGTGATCAGTGGTGGGTAAAAAAGGAAGTAACTGACAAGCTCTGCAGTCAGTTGGCTGAGGAGGTTACTGGCAGTCGAGCCATTGAGAGTGATACTCCCATTATGCACCACATATATCAGAGATACAGCAGGAGAACCCATAGACTGTGATGTGCTCAGGATCTGTGAAAAAAAAAAACAAGACAAGAATAAAATTCACAGAGAAAATGAAAGAGTTTCTTTTACCAGTTGAAAATCAACAAAATGAAATTATAAACATACATATATATATATTAATTTGACATACAAAAGTTATGGAGGTTAATAAGTGTAATTAAAATATAAGGCCCTTCCACCTGTACAGTGAGACCGCTGTGAGAGTTCATCACTATGGCCTCTGCCTCAGCAAAAGCATTCTCCAGTCTCTGCTCCATCATCTGAGAAAATCTGCAGGACCTGAGGTCATCTCCTGGTCCTACAAACCTCAGAACTACTCACACAAACATGAAGATATACACACAAAGGAAACCATATGAAAATTATTGCTGAAACATGCAGAGCATATTCTATTATCTCTGAACATTCTCTAAACAGTACGATTCTCAGAAGTACTATATTTTATTATGATATGGCATTGCTGAATGTTTGACTCTGATTCAAGAGATAATTAAACAACATAATGTGGGCAAAACTGCTGTTGTACTAATATCAATACAGATGTGAATCGGCTGTAGGGGCAAGAGTATCTATACACTAGTAACATTTCAGTATAAGGTACAAGTTGTTAACATTAGCTAACCACATCAGCTAACATGAACTGCCAGTGAGAATATTTGTAAAGCATTCATTAATATTAGTTATATATATTAATTTTAACACATTTTTAACACATTAACCATTTTTAATTCTTCATAATTGTTTAAGGCCAAGTCCTATTGCCAATTATTATTATTGTTGTTGTTATTATTAGTATGTATTTATTGATTTAGTTTAAGCAATGTATAATATTACATAATATAATGGGTACATGAATAAGATCAAGATGTATATTTGCTCTATTGCATGCAATATAGTCTTAAAAAAAAAAGTTGTATCTATTTGAATTTAGATGTAGCCACTTCAATTTAATTAAAAGCCAAGCAAATATAATAACACGAAAATACAATATTAAAAGCAAAAGTTCAATCTGTTAATCTTATTTAGTGCAGTGGTCACCAAACTCGGTTCTGGAGGGCTGGTGTCCTGCAGAGTTTAGCTACAACTTTCCCTTAACACACCTGCCTGGAAGTTTCAAGTATACCTAATAAGACCTTGTTTTGCTGGTTCAGGTGTGTTTTGATTAGGGTTTAAGCTAAACTCTGCAGGACAGTGGCCCTCAAGGACCAAGACTAGTGACCCCCGATTTAGTGGAATAGAGTTTTTTTTTTTTTTTTTTTTACCTAATACTAACATATATATATATATTTTTATCTAATATTATCAACAATTAATAAATGCCAGGGCTGGGCAAGTTAACACATTATTATCGAGTTAACGCATTAATTGATTAACGCCGACATTTATTTTATCGCGTGTTAACGCAGTTTTTTATTATTATGAAATTCCGTTGCTCACTGGCTCTGAATACACATACAGACAAATCATGGGTCACAGGAGGGGATGCTCCCGATCAAATTATTTAGGCTAAGCATCAATATTCACAAATCAATGTTCACTGTTATTTTTAACAGAAAAGAATGCAACGAGCTCAAAATAATGATTTTATACTCTGGAAATAGGAAGTGTCCGATAGCAAGTGAAGACAGCAGAGAAGCGCTCTCCCTCAGCACAGTGGAATAAATCAATTTAGTAACTTTGTGGTTTATTATTTTGAGTCGTATAGGACACTGTACCACACGTCCCTCTCACAATATATTGCTTTACAGATCTCTTGCTTTTCCACTCAGAAATATTCATGTTATCATGCAGCACTCACTGATCTATATATAACTGAACCACGCTCTTGCCCACCTCTTCCCATCGAGACAGGGACTAAACAGGGGCTAAACGGAGAGATCACACTAGTCAAACGAACCAGGATTTGGGGATCAAATGCGCTCTGGCACAGTTAAGATTGCCTAGCATGAGCACACCCTAATTATTCTCATGCATCCCGCACACATGAGTCCCTACCCACCCATCAAGTGTTGTCCTGCGCAGCACTCTGCTGCAATGGGTACCGTGATCTTGCAGGTCTCTAATAGAAAGGTGCCTGTTATAATGTTATAGTGTTTGCAAACCAAATGTTATTACACTTTTGTTCATATACCATTAGGCCTACTTTTAAATGAAAAATAAAAGTGCACAATACAATACTTTTGAATGCATTATTAGTTTTTACAATTATTATTGTGCATAACAATGTGATTAATTGCAATGAATCGCAGACAATAATGTAAATTACAATTGCCCAGCACTAATAAAACATTTAATAAATGTGTTAATCATTGTTAATTAATGCATTAACTAATGTTAACTAATGGACGTTATTTTAATGCATTAGTCACAGAGTGCACATGTCCTCCCTCATCACCACACAGTATTTAAGGCATCACTCTGGACCTTCACATTGTCTGGTTTTGTTGTTCACTACGTGTCAACCTACCTGGATCTTTACCTGTGATCCTTACCTGCCATCGTCCGTCTTCAGTCTTCCTCTGTCTGCTCACTCTGTGGAAGATCCACGCCAACCTGCAAAGAGAAACCGTTAATTCAGCTAAGTGGCACTTCTCTCAAGATCATTTACTTACCACCAGCCATCACCTTCTCTCTGACCTCAGTTGTGTTAATAAATCTTTGTTAAGTGGAAGTTTCCTGTGTTGTCTCCTTCTGTTGCTAATAGAAGCCCAGACCAACATGCAGCACCTCACAGGAGCATGCTATGACCAAAATCTGGATCCTTTCACCGAACTCGTTGAAGCACTCTGTTATTCATTACTCTTTCCGACATCCATTTCTTCACTATCTGCCTGTGCCAGTCCCATGCCCCATCCAGTGACCTATTCAGGCAAGGCAGAGGAATGCAGCGGGTTTCTGCTACAATGCTTTGAGATGCAGCCTCAACTTTCTTCCAGTGCCTGAGCCAAAATAGTATATATCATCTAGCTATTATCTGGACGTGCTCTGCAATGGGCAAGATCCATTTGAGATGCCAATGCCCCAGTTCTCAATTCACTCTCTGCTTTTGTAAGCCATTTGAGGGAGGTTTTCGGCCACTGCTAAATTATTGTCTGTCCATAATCAACTCTTCCAGCTACGCCAAGGTAAATCTTCGGTGAGTGAATATGCCCTCCAGTTTCACACTCTGTTGGCCACTAGCTGCTGGAATGAGACTGCCCTCCTCACTGGTTCTCAAAAGCCTGCAAACTCATCCCTCTGAAGGGACTACTCACCGCCTTTGAAAATGCTGAGTTCCTCTTTCAGCATGTGTTTAGACACTTTGGGCTATCTGAAGATATTGTCTCAGATCGTGGACCACAATATAATTCCAGAGTGTGGCAATCATTATTCCAACACCTGGGAATCTCTGTGAGTTTGTCATCAGGATATCACCCACAAACCAACGGCCAGGAGATCGGGAGATACCTGTGGTCCTACTGCCACAACCTTCAGCACAGCTGGAGAGCTACCTTCCATGGGCCGAGTATGTACAGAACACTCTGCGTCAGAACACCAAAGAACTAACACCATAACTGATTTCCAACCACCCCTGTTTACCTGGTCAGGAGAGCCATCAGATATTCCAGCTGTGTACCACTGATTCCAAGAGAGCGAGAGGGTTTGGGACTCAGCTCACGTCCATCTGCAAAGGACAGTTTGAGGACAAAAGAGCCAAGTCTACACCCGCCATTCCACTGCCTACCAGTACTATCTGGGAAAGAAGGTCTGGCTCTCGACCAGGGACATCTGTCTTCGACTGCCCTGTCCCTGCTATATAGGTCCCTTCACCATCCTAAGGCAGATCAATGAAGTCACTTACCAACTTGACTTACCTTCACATTACTGTATTGCACCAACCTGTCATGCATTCCTTCTCGAACCCTTCACTAACCCTCTGGTCTCTCCTTCCACAAGATCTGGCATTCCTCCCATGCCACCTCCTCCTGTAGAGGTCGTCGATGATCAACTATTCTATTGAGTCAACACAATCCTGGACACCTGCTGGTGAGGCAGCCGCCTCAAATACTTGGTGGATTGGGAAGGATATGGTCCCGAAAAGAGATCCTGAGTAGATCGCTATGATATACCAGACCCAGCTCTGCTGTCAGCCATCCTGCAAAGAGAAACTCAGTTAATTTGTATTTCTTTCAAGATCATTTACTTACCATCAGCCATCACCTGCTCTCTTACCTCAGCTGTGTTACAGTTTTTCTCAGTTGCTTTGGTGCATTTCTCAGATAAGAAATGAAATTCTCATAACTATTGTTAAACCTCCACATCATCTAGTCACTTGTGCACAACCAAAAAAAGGAGTTTCTCATTCTTTTTAACAAGTTGTCATTGTATTGGTACATTCATACAATCAAATACGTACATTTGTCTGCAGTTTCCTACATTATCAGTTTCTAATGTCATGTTGTTCAAATTGTAATATATAATTCTTTGTGCAACAATCTTACACACCAAAATATCAAGTCATTAGTTCATTGTATAAGTTGATAAATGCAAAATGGTTGATCTAGCTGTCAAAAAGCATATATAGACAGAGGACAACACAAGTGTTACAAATTCTGACTATGGATATTTCCTCTATCAACAGTTAATCAACAGTAACTCTGTTGCCGATGACATTTCAACCACGCCTTCTGCTTTTGGTCAGGTTGAAGCCAGCCTCTTCCACATATACTGTATGAAGTTGTGAGATGGTTTACTTGATTCCAATTCCACGTTGCATTGCAAGGTAAGGAATTTGTTATGATGTAGATGAGAATCTGTGGGCCGACAGACTGGCACATCAGAAGGTGGAGACAGACTGCACTACAATTGCACTACAATAAACTGTCAAGCACATTTTCTACTCTTTTCTATTATTTTTGTAAAATTGCCATGAATTTTGCAGGTGAATCTTGACTTTCACTAATGAAGATAATGTAGATCAGCTAATGATAAACCAGTTTTCTGAAATTGCTCAAAGGTGCATCTCATGTACCTTCAGTTGGAAAGCATATAGACAGAGGACAACACCCCTTAGACCGAAATCTGTACAAAAATGCATGCAGCACTGTATGAGGAATTGTAGTGCAGTCTGTCTACACCTCATGATGTGCCAGTCATTCGGCCCACAGATTCTCATCTACTGTACATCACAACTAATATTTTCCCTTGCAATGCAAAGTGGAATTGGAGTCAAGTGAACTCTCTCACAACTGCATATATGTGAATGAGGCAGGCTTCAACTTCAAAAAGCCATCCAAAAAGCTACTAATTTACCAGGCCAATGGAGAGGATATATCCATTGTCAGAATTTGTAACTCTTGTTTTGTCTTGTCTATAGCTTTTCGATTGAAGGTTCATGAGATGCACCTTTGAGCAATTTTGAGAGAAATGGTTAATCATTAGCTGAACTACATTCTCTTCATTAGTGAAAGTCAAGATTCGCCTGCACAATTAATGACAAATTTACAAAAACTCTTATAGAAATGTGTAGAAAATGTGCTTACAGATAGTTACAATAGAGATGGACGTACAGACAAACGGACAGTCTAAATAGATAGACAGACAGACAGACAGACAGACAGAAATGACAGACAGACAGACAGACAGACAGACAGATAGATAGACAGACAGACAGACAGACAGAAATGACAGACAGACAGACAGACAGACCGATAGATAGATAGATAGATAGATAGATAGATAGATAGATAGATAGATAGATAGATAGATAGATAGATAGCATTAGTTTCTGCTAGTTCAAAACTGTCTTAAAGTAATAAACCTATAAATACAAAGTTTTTGGTGATCATGGGATAATGCACTATATTCCAAGCATATATTCAAAAAAATTCATTATTAACTAAAAATCATCCCCTCCACCGCAGCTCCCAGATCAAATGTGCCAATATACACAACATTTCATTTACAAGACACCTGAAAACACATTAAGCTTGATTTAAATGACAATCAACCTGAGCATTGTTTTCAGAAATAACCTGCACCCCGAGAAATAATATTTAGAGTGAAAACTAGCCCAGTCTCTAAATAGTTTTGTAAGGACAATGGCTGCATTCTTAAAAGATATGGAGAAATTACATGTGTGGCAGCAATGGCACATTAGTTACACTGATGACAGAGATTGAGCTGTGAGCCTAACCTGTCTTCAGCATCAATGAGAAGGCAGGGCTGGGTCTCCAGGGGACTGCTGGGATGGGAATCATCTGCACCAGTGGCACAAACTGCCGGATATCTGTCATCAATCTCTCAATACCATAGATGCTTAGAGCCTCCACCACCACTGAAGCAGTGTACACCATCTCTCCATGGGTCACATAGTAACCGACAGTCACATTAGGTACACTGGAGATGCTCCCAATCTGAAGGTGGAAATATACAGGAAACACTAGTATTAAAGATGCATTCTGTAGTTTGGTGCTAATTTAAAAAGTTTTACCCATTAAGGAATACATTTTAATTTAAGTAAGTTAAATACACAGTGGAAATAATAACTCACTGAAAACTAGACATGAGTCTGCCATGTAATCATCTGAGTTTATTTTACATTAGTACTGTTTGGGACTGACTGTGGAATGCATTCGCTTTCTGGATCCTTGGACTTGAAATTTAACATCTTAAAATGATCTGATTACAAACAGGGGAGCTGAAGCATAAAGTTCCTTGAGCAATTTTTTTTTTTCAATTTGACATTCAGTGCATGCAAATAAACACTTCTTTCAGCAAGTGCAATCCATTCCTTATACATTCACTCCTGTGAGCAGTTTCTTTTCAAAACTGTGAACAGTTTCCTTTTCAAAAAGGGAAATTTAAATAATTAGGGCACAGATATATATATATATATATATATATATATATATATATATACACTCCTGAACAAAATCTTAAGACCAGGGGATGCTTGCAAATTTTACACATTTCGCACTAGTGGATCATAACCGGGTTGTATGTGCTGCTTCAAAATGCTAAAAGAAGAAACAGGAGCAAGAGATAAAAAATAGAGAGTAGGCAATTTATTGAAAACTGCATTTAAAGTCAAACAGGCTGTTCATCAGCTGATCAAAAGTTTAAGACCATAGCCATAAAAAGGTCAAATCTGCACAAAAATATGGCTTTCATGTCAATGTTTTTCAAGCAGTCATACTGTCAAGATCTCCTGATGGCAAAGGCAAAAAGGCTTTCTCTTTTTGAACGTGGCAGGATTGTTGAGCTGCACAAGCAAGGTCTCACACAACGCGCCATCGCGGCCGAGGTTGGACGCAGTAAGACAGTCATTTTACATTTCTTAAAAAATCCTGAGAGTTATGGGACAAAAAAGTCAAGTGGTAGACCCAAAAAGATTTCACCTGCACTGAGCCGCAGGATCCGACGGGTTGTCCGTGAAGACACAGGTCGATCCTCGACCCAAATTAAGGCCCTTACTGATGCTGACTGCAGCCCAATAACCATAAGACGTCATCTGCTAGAGAAGGGCTTCAAGAACAAAAAACGTCTTCAAAGGCCACGTCTCCTCCCACGACACAAACTTGCCCGTTTGTAATTTGCAAGGGAGCACCAAACATGGGACATTGAAAGGTGGAAGAAAGTTTTATTCTCTGACGAGAAAAAATGTAACCTGGATGGTCCTGATGGCTTCCAATGTTACTGGCATGACAAGGAGATCCCACCTGAGATGTTTTCTACGCGGCACAGTGGAGGAGGCTCCATCATGATCTGGGGTGCTTTTTCCTTCAATGGGAAAATGGAGCTTCAGGTTGTGCAGGGGCGTCAAACGGCGACTGGCTATGTGGATCTGTTGCAGCGGGCATCCCTCTTGACCGAGGGGCCCCGTCTGTGTGGTAATGACTGGGTCTTTCAACAGGACAACGCTGCAATTCACAACACCCGCCTGACGAAGGACTTCTTCCAGGAGAATAGCGTTGCTCTTTTGGACCATCCTGCGTGTTCCCCTGATCTAAATCCCATTGAGAACATTTGGGGATGGATGGCAAGGGAAGTTTACAAAAACGGACGTCAGTTCCAGACCGTGGATGCCCTTCGTGAAGCCATCTTCACCACATGGAGCAACTTTCCCACCAGCCTCCTGGAAACAGTCGCATCAAGCATGCCGAAACGAGTGTTTGAAATGATCAACAAGAACGGTGGGGCTACTCACTACTGAGTCCTTTTTTGACACTTTTAGTTCTGTTGTGAGTTTATTTTTGGGCTATGGTCTTAAATTTTTGATCAGCTGATGAACAGCCTGTTTGACTTTAAATGCAGTTTTCAATAAATTGCCTACTCTCTATTTTTTGTCTCTTGATCCTGTTTTTTCTTTTGGCATTTTGAAGCAGCACTTACAACCCGGTTATGATCCACTAGTGCAAAATGTGTAAAACTTGCGATGCATCCCATGGTCTTAAGATTTTGTTCAGGAGTGTATATATATATATATATATATATATATATATAGATAGATAGATAGATAGATAGATAGATAGATAGATAAATAGATTTAGTGGTAGTTCTAAGCTAAGCTTTAAGTAGAATGTCATTTGTGTTGGTGCATATTTGATGCTGAACAAACTGTAAATGATGGCTTTGTTATAAATTCATGAAGTTCAAACCTTAGCCTGAGCCATGCTGTTGTTCAAGGCCTTCTTCAGTGCTTGAGTAAACCCTCGAGGGAGATTCTGCTTCAAAATACTGTCTAGACGACTCCTCCGTAACTGTACAGACAACACTGTCATTGACAGAAAAATAAATAAATAAATAAAAAAATTCTTAGAAAGCTATGTTATATGCTCTTATAAAACCATTTTACACACATCTGTACCCAAATGTACAGATGTGTGCAACGCATTTGATGAGGATGAGGACTGTTTCCTGAACCAGTTGCCAACAATGCGTCTGTGGCACTAAGGCTGTTTTTATAAAGTGGGGCAGTTCCAACTTTGCAAAGAACCAGTCTCGCTTCTGACTCACAGCATGTAATTATGTTTTTTTTTTATATATATATAAATAATTTGCCACTGATGATTCAAACCTGAGTTTTGAGCAGCATAGAGTAGGGCTTGTTGTTTGTTGTTTCTACGATCACAAATGCAGACATGTTTTTATGTTTACACAGCGTGATACGCAACTCAATGGAACGCAACGCGTAAAAAGACAGTTCAAGTCATTTTAATCAGTGATTATGTCCCCACTGAATGCAACAAATGCCTCTATTAGTAACGTGTTTTATTGTTTTTGTTTCATAGTGCTGGGAGACGGAATCGCAGTATGGTGAGGGGCATAACATTTCTGTCACACACTTGAGGCATTCAGCCAATCACAACGCATCGGATAGCTGGCCAATCAGCGTACACTTCGTTTTTCAGAACACATTTCAGAAAGACGGGGCATAGAGGAGCAACAATAATGTACAATATATGGAAAATAATGTATTTTTTTACCTTAAACCCACATAAACATTGTTTAGTTACTACTAGGGGTGTCCCCGACTAAGGATTTTCATAGTCGAATCGGAATTTTCGAATCTTGCCAATATAAGGACTGATAGTCAAATCATATGTTTGGGGGCGGGGCAAAATACATTAACACAAGTCAAGTCAGATATTCGACTAACATAATTACTGATGTTAACACACAGGGAAAATGTGTAATGAACACCTTGCAGATATATGGGGTAAATAATGTTTTATATTTGATGAACAGATAGCTAACACTTAAGGTCGGCGAACCATAACAATTAACAATTTTATTTTATTTATTTTTTACAGTAGTGCTCTCATTATAACGTTAGCCTAAAACGTTAGCAGTTAATGTTCTGCATTTCTGTTTTGAGCTGCGCGTGCTGAAGATGACCAGTAGAGTGACGCATCTGATAGCAAATTTATAATCAATGGGATTCAACTCATTATTTCCTATAGAATACGCTTCGTTATTTATACAACATAACGTTAATATTAAGACTTATAGGCTATTTGCAAAAAGGGCCCGAATGCACATGAACTGTGGGGCTCTGAATGCAAACTTCTTTTATGGACGAGTTCTTCACTAAACAATGTGCAGAAACACGCCAGCTAAACATTAAAAAAATTAATAGCATTTTAGTATAATGGTCTTCTCATTATAATAGTATGTAACAGTCCCAGTCATAGTTATTAATATTCTGCATTGTAGTTTGACCTGCTCGCGCTGTGCGCTTAAGAGATAGCAGTACTACAATGAAGCACCTGGCTCAAAACCAAATGCATCTTATCTCAGGTAAATAATATATCCACGATATATATACACCGGCTGAAATGTTTTGAAATAAATTGTACCCTACCTGTTCGAAAAAATCCAGTCTCTGCCTGTGTCAGTTTGAGTCTTGGTAAAGTTTTAAATCCCTGCTAAGATGCTTCTCTGTCGGTCACGGATTATGGAAACTGAAACATAAATCTATATGGTGGTTGGATTTATTCACACACTTTTCTTTTCAGATTCTTACAGCTTTATCATAATAGGCTGTATAAATAACTTATTGGAAGAAAAACTATATTTCTATGTGAAATCAGACAGTTGAGCTCCCCCATATAGTCAAAATGGCATAATAAATAACACCCCGCGAATATTTGACTGTTAGATTGATAGTCAAATCAGGCTCCTCGAATCAAAGCATCGATTCGTCAAATATTCGGGGTCACCCCTAGTTACTACTAAACAATCTTGATAAATTAGTATTAGATATTTGCGAACATTGTTAGAATCTTTCTTTGTGTGTGTGTGTGTGTGTGTGTGTTTATGTTTTTAATAACTTTTTGGCACTTTTATTTATAAGGCCGTTCTGAGGCGGGAACGATTGTGACTGGTTTCTGGTTAATGTTTAATAATTGATTAGCTTTGTAAAAGCTATTGAACTGAACTGATTTAACATTAAACTGATTTGGGCTAAATAATTGTACAAATACATTTTTAGAGCTGCTTTACAGAATTATTTGAATATGTCTCATATTTTAAGAATTTGAATTGACCATGTTATTTTTCTTATTTATAATGACGCTGATTTAGGAACAATATGTTTTGTATAAAACATTATTAAATAAAGTTGGCTTGACTTAAATTTGTTTCAATCTGTAAGAGTGCATGCTGTAAGAACCAGGCAAGTAACCAAGTAACTGGTATTTTGTCAGAACTATGGTTACCATGGTCAATTTCTGTAATTTTATAAGGTATTTGGTTACACCTATTTGCAGTGCTCACTGTACGTACACTGTTAAAATTTTTGTGAAAACTTACAGTATATTCCAGGTTAATAATTGCATTACTTTCACAGTAATTCCACAGTGGGACTTCTCTTGTATCTAACTGCACTCTCAGAAATTTCTTGTAAACAAAAAGCACCATACTGTGTTTCTTCAGTGCATATGTACTATGAAGGCACCCAGCATGCAATGCAGCATGAATAGATGATTGTGTAGATTTTTTTTTCTTTCTTTTATTCGTTGTTTTTATTCATGTTATTGAGCTTGTTTTTTTTTATTCACTTTGAACTGTTTGTGTTTGTTTATTTTTTAATGTTGGTATGTCGTTAGTATTATTAGTATTTATTTGTTGAGTGTTCAGTTATGAATATGAAATAAGTTACTGATTAATTTTCATGGTTAAATAATGCTAAAATAAAATATTATAATGTTAATTATGAGAATAGTTCAACTTACTTAAAGTCGGGGAGTTAGATTATTTCATATTCTAACTTGTCAACATTTTGACAAATGTTTTAATTCATCACACTTCTGATGTGACTAGATAAAATTTTTTGAATATGAATATACTTGGTTCAAAATCCCAAACAAATATTAATAACTACCGTATTTTCCGGACTAGTTTGGCTCGTCCTGCGACTTATAGTCAGGTGCGACTTATTTATCAAAATTAATTTGACATGAACCGAGAGAAATGAACCAAGAGAAAACATTACAGTCTACAGCCGCGAGAGTGCGCTCTATGCTGCCAGAGATGCTGCTCAGTGCTCCTGTAGTCTACACTGAAAACATAGAGCGCCCTCTCGCGGCTGTAGATGGTAATGTTTTTTCTTGGTTCTTGGTTCTAAATGAATGTGACTTATAGTCCAGTGCGACTTATATATGTTTTCTTCCTCATCGTGACGTTTTTTGGACTGATGTGACTTATACTCAGGTGCGACTTATAGTCCGAAAATGCGGTAACCACCATTATGGTGACTTAAAAACAATTACAGAAGTAAATAACAAAATTTCTCACAGTGGCAAAGTTAAAGACAACTTTATAATGTGTAAAACAAGAACAGTAAATTACTGTGATGTTAGCATCATTTTGCTGTTCATTCATGGTAATTTGTAAGAAAATTACCCAGCATGCATTGATTTCACAGTAAATTTCTGACTACAGTAATTTCTTGTAAAATAATACTCTTTAATCCTGTAAATTATTGTCAGTGTAATTTTTACAGTGTAATTTACAGTAATGCTGTGGTCGAGACCAGTTCATTCAAGGCCCTGATTACAACTGATATTAAGACAAAGCAAAGAAGGCAAACCTGCAACCTTTAGCCAAAAAAGTATAACGACTAATGTTAACGCTTCCACTTTGGCAGTACGTAGGGAAGGAGACCAGAGGCATTTTTATTTTATTTTTTAATGGTTTGAGTGTCGCAACTCTAAAATTCAATGACGTCAAGGCTGTAATGTGATTAGTTATTAAGGCACACGTGATCCAAGTTGACCGTTACGCGTTCTCCAATAGTAAGCAATACAGACCCTATCATTTCCCAAAGTAAGCCAATAGGTGCGTTTGACTTGAAGCATGACAACAGATGGCAGACAATGAGAGCAGCCACTTGTTCGGGGTGGAGTTGAAAACAGACATGTCAAGCTGGACACTTTCTGCTCCCGTTTAATACATCGTCATCTTTTCAAGAATAAAGTTGAACATTGTCATGTACTATTTAAATTCTAATGAAGTTGGGGTATATATGCTTGTATCAGTGTTCTGTGATTAATGTGACTCAATATAACAGTGCGACTACAGTAAAAAAAAGTTTTTACCATTCTAAAAACAGATTTATAGCCATTATTAGATTTTTGGGTGTCTTCCTGTACTCAACAGCGCCCTACCAATTTTTCCATGTAAATCTGTGGTGGAAAGTGGAACTGCAGCACACTCTAGCTGAGAGCCATTTGTGCAGTTTTGAGACTGCCCGATTATTTGTGCATTACTTTATCTCGCTCCAGACCAAGACGATATCAGTCAGCTTCAGCTATATGTGTCTGCATCAGGTCAGTAAGTAGCTGGAATGTATGTTTTTGTATGTTATGGATGTTTGTGTTTTAAATTTATGAAAGTGTTAATCCTGAAGTTGTACTTTTGTGAAAAGCCT